>NC_080671.1:408814936-409115436 GCF_030247195.1 Topomyia yanbarensis | reverse complement strand
AAAAGTCTAATAACTTGGAAAGATGGTGTTTTCGGCAAAGTTCTCGAGGAGGCTACTCGATTATGAATAGATTAAACTGGAATGGACCCGCCAGTCGGCGCTAGTAAGCATTTTTTTTTTCAAATCATGTATCTCGAGATCCTGATCATTTGGAAGGGTGGTGTCTTTGGCAATATTCATAGGCAGGTCAAGCTCTGTCCTGCGGCGAACAAATTAGTTCAGAACTCGTCCACTAGGCGTCGCTAATGAGAATTCCACTTTCTTAACATTATAGATCTATTTCTAATCTAAGTCTGATAATTTAGGAAAACGCTATTTTCGGTAAAGTTCTCCAGGAGGACAAGTAGGTGACACTAGTGAGTACACCTTTTTTCTTTAAATTTCTGCATCTCAATATAAAGGCAGTTTAGAAGGGTGGTTTCTTCAACAAAGTTGCTCGAGAGGTCGAGGAGTACCCAACGGTAATAGATTAGTTTAGAATACTCTCACTATGCGGCGAATACTCTCACTATGCGGCGCTAGTGAACGTAGAAACTTTCAGCATGTAGTAGATGATGATATATCTCAAATGTCTAATAACTTAGAAATATGGTGTTTTCGGCAAAGTTCTTGAGGGGGTCAGAGGTTAAGCGATTATGGATAGATTAAATTGGAATGTACCCACCAGGTGGCGCTAGCGAGCAATATTTTTCGTATCCTGTATCTCGAGATCATGATCATTTGGAAAGGTGGCGTCTTTGGTAATATCCATGAACAGGTCAAGCTCTGTCCTAAGGCGAACAAATTAGTTCGGAACTTGCCCACTAGGCGTTGCTAATGCGAATAAAACATTATTAACATTGTAGATCTATCTCTAAAGTCTGACAGTTTTGGAAAGCGCTGTTTTCGGTAAAGTTCTCCAAGAGGACAAAAGCTGTTTAACAATGGAACGATTTTTTTTCTTTTTTCCTTTTTTTATTTCGACAATGTTAGTCACATTTTCTTGTTTTACATTTTAACGACATTCAATTAGCTAGAGATTACTGGGTAGGGAATGTTATGAAACTTGGAGCGATACTAAGCCTGTTCTAATGACCCTGCCACTTCTAGTTTTCCGATCTGTTCACTTCACATCCTTGCTCTCACTTGAGTACTATGGCTCTAAGTTTTCATAACGTTCCCTACTCAGTAGTCTTTAGCTAATTGAATATTGTTAAAAAGCAGAAAATGTGATATAGGTGAAACTTTCTGGCAGAAAGTTTTCTCAAGATCCAAAATTTACAAAGAATAAGGAAGTGCGTAAACAGATAGATTGTTGCTGACACCGGTTGGTATTTTACAGTTAGACCCTCATCACTTACAACACCATCGATCTCCACGTCGCGAGAAGGAATGTAGACGTGATACTCCATCGTGAAGGGGCTATTGCTAGCGATTTAATTGACCTGTTTCAATTCAGTAACGACTACGCACAGTTTATCTGACTGAACCTTTTTAATCTCGGTCATGGCCGAGTACCGTATTGTCAAGTCCCGCGCGATAGAAATACTATTCAACGGTTTATTTTTGGGCCGAAAGTATACCACCCAAGGGCCAGTCGAATCATTCTGGTGTATCTTGACAGGAGGGGATGAAACATTAGGAGAAGGGGGAGTCGAATCGGGGGAGCATTTTCTGCATCTTGTACAATAAGTTCTTCTACCTCATAGTCCATGAGTTCATCGTCGGACGTTACCATTCCGTTGCGGGAGCAATAGGGTCAACCGCGCAAGGAATTTAGAAAATGTTAAGATGTAAATAAAAATAAAAAGGAAGAAAAAATAAATAAATAAAAATTTGGGAATAAATACTTAGCCAAGTCCTAGGCGATTAAGTAAGTGAATTACTCTTCACCGTCCACTATGTGTTTGCTGCGTGACCTTGATGAAATTAGGTTGTATCAATCGGTGATACAACCATGCAAAAGCGGTACCGAATAACTTTTGTATCCGTAATACAGCAAATTACATCTCAAAACCGCTAGGTAAACGGACTCAACTTTTGCAATAACTATAATAAATCACTGTAATAAACACTTCCAGTGCTTCACTATAGCCTCTGCTTTAGCAAGCACCTTCGCAGTGCCGAGAAAAGTATACCGCACTGCACAGTGGTCCAGAATGCAAATTTAGCAGGGATTTTGAGATTTTACTAAAACTAAACAACTTAGCCTTATTAAGTCTTTGGAGAAGTTTTCGTAGTTTATGATCTCTCTTTTTGTTAACACAACAGTTAGGGTAGTTCTAATTTTACCAAGATCAAAAAATTAACATTTTAATCATTCTAGCTAGAGCCAAACGACCTTCAGAAAAGTTGTAGAACGACAAATTTTGAAAAAGTTTGCTGAAGACATGTAAGATCTTTCTGTCATACTTTTTATTTTACAACAAATTTAAAGTCGGAGCTAAGGGTGTTTCTTCGAAATACAGTTTAATTCCAATAACTTTTGCTGTATTCATTTAAAACTGAAGTAGTTTTCAGACAACTTTAAGATTGTTTCAAGGCGAATAATTTGTTTCACTGCATCATATATCTAGCTATTTCCGTTGAACAGTTATGAGCACTTTTTCGCCATAAAAGGGGTTGTTTGGAATAACGGCGGTGGTCAGGTATTTTCGTCCGCGTCCCTTATCACCATGTTTTATAAAGTGATTCATCAGCAGTGCTATCTTTGAAAATGGACCACCTTGATTATGCAACTAATTTTTTTCCGATCTTTTTTTAAATGCAAATAATTAAGCAATCTTCATTTCGTTATATTCTGAATTGTGCATATTTTGTCGAATGTAATTTTAAATGTACTTTCATTTGATGGCATTGTAATTGAACACGTATCCGCCGGTTGATGCCAATCGAGCTGACATTTCTTTAGACTGAGCAAACTAATTTATTTGTTTCTTCAGTGTTTATTTGACCAACTAGGAAACGAATCCACTGGGTCTTTAATACGGGTGGGAAATACGCATGGTCTTGTCTGAGTGCATGACTTTTGAATTATGTATGAAGGTGGAGAATTGACAATTCGCAAGATCAATTCAAATCCAATTACAATTTGTGGCAATCATTTCAGCACGAGGAACAAATGTTTTAATGTCATATTTAACGGTTTAATTTTAGTCCATTAACTCATCAGTCAATTATACTGAACTAAGAATAAGTACGCACTATTTGAAAACGGGGGGTGTTTGCATCATCAATATCGTTTAGGAACGCAGCATTTACATTTTTCTGTTTCGCATTTTCATTGTAATACCGCAACGTTTACTCGAACGAGGTGCTTTGACGCAATCGGCCGTTTTATGCACGACTGCGCCATGTATATAGGAAATTCCATATTGTGAGTAGCGGCATTAATGTGCTACTACAAAATGAAGGAAAAACTGAAATCATTTGATTCGTATTAGACCAAAGGGAAAAATAACGTGGTAATATGAGAAAGAGTTAGTTAGTTTTGGGTAATCTTTGCGTGACATAATTTATAAATGTTCCACAATACCACTTTAAACTCATTGTTTAGGGTCCATTTTACATTGTCGACAACACTCCCGACAGCCGGCTGTCCGGAGTTCAAGTTATTTTCAATAAAACAATCTCGATAAACGATTACCCAGAGTTTAAACGCCTAGAACATTTAAGTATCCTACAGTCAATAAACTATTCAAACAAGTTGTGCACGAAAATGTATTCTCACTCGCATCGCTTCCTTGAAGCGAATCCTGACTAACAACCCACCCACTACCCAATCCGTGGTAATTATGGGAGTGTCACTGAGTCGGGGCCTTCCGTTAAGTAAGTACCACATCAACACTTCCTTTCTCATCCCAAGTTACGGTAAAGATGGTCGTGGCCCGCAATGGTGGCTCTCAGGCGAAATTCTCTCTAGGATTCGACCAATTGTTACTCCCAAACAATGCTCCTCAAGTAGTCTGGCTGGAAATGAGAGTCATCAGTCTGCAATCTACGAAGTACACCGTGCTTACGTAACGCAACGCAAAAATTGTTGTTGTTTGGAATAACAATATCACTCATTTGGGGCAAATAAAAAATAATTATTTTTGAACTATAAATAAGGTATTTCATAACATTGATTTAAAAAAAAGTATTTTTGAAATATTAAGTGCTTATATCTTCTAAACAATAAAAGGTAGAGTTGTGATGTATTAGAAGAATGTTCGTCTTCAAAAACTATGTAAAACCCTTGAAGGATAGGTTGAAAAAAAAACGAAAACTGAAAAAGTTATATTAAAAATTTGGTTTTTCATGAATTGACTCTTCGTAATATGTTTAAATTACTTTCACGGTGAACAATATAAAAAATGTAGTTTCGTTTTCATGATAAAATATTGCACTTTACAATACTTTTCTATTATTTGAAATAGTGGGTAAGGTGGTTCAAATTTTTTTAAAATCAGAAAATCAACTTTTTAATGGTTCGAGATAGAGTTTCGCTGTCTTCCGGAAATTGAAGAAAATGAAATTTTAGAAAACTTTGTCGAAGACACTGAAACTCTATGTCGTGCACTTTTCATTCTACAAGAAATTTACCAAAAAAATTTAGGGGTGTTTCTTAAAAAAATGGTTTTCTTTGTATAACTTTTGCAGTTTTGATTTTTCATTAAGGTCACTTTGGAAATACTTTCAGATATTTTGAAGGAGAACAATTAAAATATAAAAGCTAGAGCTTGCATATCTTCAGCAAATTTGTCTAAAATGTGTTGCTCTACAACTCCATCGAAGACAGTAAAGCTCTATCTCAAACCGGTAAGAAGTTCTATTTTAAATATTGCTAAATTTAGAACCACCCTAGCATCGGTTTAAACAAAAAGAAGGGCCTTGCAAAGTACAACAACTTTGGCAAACATGTTGTAAGGCTAAGTCATTTAATTTTAGCAAAAATATAAAATTCCTACTAAATTCGCATTCTGGACCACTGGGCACTGGGGAAAACAAAACGCACTTGGTACCCGGTATAACGCTCGGTTACGAATGAAATCTCAATAGTTAACACCACCACTTTAGTGATTCAGATTGTTCGTCTGGAAGAGCTGCATAATTTGTTTTTTGACATGATACACTTACCTTTTTTATTTTCGATGTGTTTAGGTTATTGAACTTGAGTACTGTTATTTCATTTTCTGTAATACTACACACCAAAATTTGGATGTCGATTTCAGAAAAAAATCTGATGAATTTTCATCAGCTGAAAGTTTCAGCAATACAAGATGCCGTAAAATCGGCAATTTGAATTGAATTTGTTTGACAGATTCGCTTTTCTGAAAATTCAGCAATTCAAATCGTCAAATTGATTACCGCAATTACCGGATTTACAGCATAGCAGCCCGGAATACTGAGAATTCAGCAAATGAATTTGAATAACTGAATTTTCAGCAAAACGAATCTGTCAAACAGGTTCAATTCAAATTACCGATTTTTCGGCATCTTGTATTACTGAAACTTTCAGCTGATGAAAACTCTTGCTGACATTTGGCGAAAAAAATTGGTGTGTAGCTCTAATTGTAAAAGTATGGCACTTATTGCATTTTTTTTTGTTTTCATTGGAAAGCCAAGAAAATTTCACAGAGAATAATGTATTAATACCATTCAGTTAAGTGAATTTAGTTTTATTTTATAAGTAAATTAGTTTAAAGTTAGTGTTATTATTAGCATTTTCGTTAATTTTCTTAAAATAGTAAATAATAAACATTACTTTTATTACCACCGAAATAATACATCTCAGCAAGTTCTATAATTCATTTTTTGATTCCATTAAATGATCTCTTTTCGTTTCGATGCAAAATCATTCCATTAGCAAAAACAACGATTTCGAACCCACTACATTTGCGGTGACGTCATGCTATCTTCACTGTCAAATTGCAGCCAAATGAAACGAGATAGGGATAAAGTGTCAAATGACAAGTCACAGACCCGTGCGCAGCAAAAGTAGTGAGTAGACAGCAGATGTCGGTCAGCGGGCAAGCAACGGCAGTTAAGGAGGAAAACATTATTCCGTTAGAGTGGCAGCGAAATGGATCGAAAAAATTGGCATTGGTATAGGGTGAAATACTGCCGCCAAGAAGTTCTCAGCACCAGCTAGCAGATAAATAGGAACGACTAGCACCAAGAAGGATAAGAAACCCGGCGAAGGGTGTTGTAAACAGATGTAAATTCTTATGGTCGACACCCCCGGACCGGTTCATGTCTCAACAGGGTACGATATTTGCAGTAGACCTGAGCTGGTGAGATATATCGCGAAGGTTTGAAAGCAAGTAAGGAAAAGTAGCTATGGATAAAAACATGACGATACGGGATACAAGAGGTTTAAGTTTAGTCGGTTGGCTTAACAACTACTACAAACCAATCCGAATCCACCACGAGCCAGCGCGTTGCCTCACAGTGGTCGGAAATGCCAATAACGTCACTAGAGGCCAAACCATTGAATATATTCATAGGGTATCTTTGGAGGAATTGATCGTAAGAATATTCCCCACAATCTGATAAAAATGAAATTGAGGCATGGCTTACTATGATTGAACTAGAAAAATTAACTTTTTATACTGACGAAGTAGAAAGTTGGTGTCTTCGAAAATTTTTTTAGGAATGCTCATTATTGACGAATTTTGTTGAACAACTTGAGCTTGTAGGACTTAATGTTATCGAAGAATTTTAAATTTGTTTACACTAAGTTCAACTGCGTATAAGAGAGAAAGGTGCAAACTAAAATAGACCAGAAGGCACTATTTTCAATGTCCGGACTACGCATAATAAAGGTAAGAAGGTTTTAAGCTCATTTTGTCTGGAGCACGGTTTGCACGAAAAGTCACTGTGGAAAAAGTTATATTAAAAAAAAACTAAATTTGAGGGTGTTGCCATAGAAAACGCTTTACAAATCGATAAAAATAAATCCTACAAGTTCAACAAAATTCTTTATTACGAGCATTTCTAAAACTTTGTCGAAGACACCACCTTTCTACCTCGTCAGCATAAAAAGTAATTTTTTTAATTTGATCGCAGTAAGCCATGCCTAATTTTAATTTTTATCAGGTTGTGGGAAATATTCTTACGAACAATTCGTCCAAAGATACCCTGTGAATATATTCGATGGTTTGGCCTCTAGTGAATTGAGTTTACGTTTTTGGGGTTTCCGACCACTACGCAGCGGTGTCTTTTGATGATTCCTTCTCGATAAGAAACCTTTACCCAATTATTTGAGCAGAGTCGTTTGGTTCACAAGACTAGGTCCAGGCCTCTGAAAAAATCTTCAAAGTTCGTTTCGTTTAAAATAAACGTTAAAAAATCAAGAACCCCCGCTTGAGAATTTTCTGCGCACGGGCCTGACAAGTTATGAAGAATGTTGGGGGGATCCAATGAACAATAGCAACAATCAATTGCAGGAGCAGATCGAGAAAAAATTTTTGGAGGGGGTCCAAAATTTCGACTTTGAAATGTTCATTGTACAATACGTAATATGTAATACTCTCATTTAATTACAATCAGTTTTGGTAATCGAATCTGGTTTGGAATGGTTTTGAACTTAGAATGAATTTAAAATAGAAACTATTTAAAAAAAAATTCAAGTTAAAAATTTTAGGAGGGGGTCCGGACCCCCAAGACCCTCCCCCTGGATCCGCCACTGATAACAATCAGAATTAATACAAAACTCTTCGAAAAACACTCATTTTGATCTATTTTACTAGTGCTAAGTCATTTAGTATTCCTAACAAAAAAATATTTGTACTTTAATCGGTAGGAAATATAGCTTTTCAATGAAATCTTGGGAATAACGATAGAAAGCATATTTTTTGGACTAGAGTCTTTTAAGCACTTGCAAGTCGACTGCAAGAAAGGTTTAACAATGAAATTACAGAGAAACGAGAAAAGGCAAGAATATGATGTTGAAGTTGAAGAACACATTATTAATCGATTTAAAACATAACTTTTGGATATTGTTATCATCATAATTGATTATTTTAAGAAAATATACAAAAATCTCATCAAAACATTAGCTTTTAACTACTTTACAATCAAAAGGAAACTAAAGCTAATTAACTGAGAGATATTTGAACACCATGCAATGGGAAATTTTCTCACCAAAAAAATACAAAGTATACTTTTTGAATTAGAGATATTTTAAGACGAATAAGTTATTTATATAAAAAGTTTAATAACTCTGTAACGGTTGAGATTTAATGGTATGTGCAGAACGATTTTTTAACCAAATACGATTCTCTATTATACCTAGAGAGGTTCTTAACCATGAACCACACACGCTGTATAAATGATAAGAAATATATCCATGTGAATTGACCAAATTATCTGGCATTCTGTCACGAATTACCTACGTATGTTTTTTTTTTTTTTTCAAATAGAATTTTACTACAAACTTGTAATATTCATTTTCATTTTCAAGCATACCTAAGGTGATGAAAAATACGGGAAGAGGATTGCACCTAAAATTGGTCTTTATGAAATACCTTAGCGCGGAAGCCGTAATCTATGTGGCTGATAGCAATTCTTTTAAACAATACAACATTTCTTAAGATGGGACAAATAATTTGTTTAACCATTTCAGTTCTATGTGGTTCTATTGTCAATAGAGATCTGAATATCAAATACTTGCACAAAGTCAATAGTTAGTAGACTACTTCGTCGGACATATGGAGCCATATCAAGTTAACAAGGGTGATCCATTCACGGAAAATTCAGCTGTTTATCAAAATTTGTCACCCATCAAAACTAAATCACCACCGAAAGTACACACGTGCACCGAACCACTCGAGGAAGTGGTTTGACCTTCGCCGTCCCTTTCACACGCGACGGTTTTGCTGTTTCGAATACCGCTGACACCGCGTAGACGCCTTCAAGTGGGGTGTAACGGCGGCACGGCAGCGTCACGCTGACCCATATTTTTCGATTGTTTTTGTTTTTTTGTTTTTTCCTTATATGCATCCGTGATAAACGCAGCCTGTCATTCGATGAGCAGTTTTCTGTGGTTTTCGGATTTCATTTTTTATTTACTGGCGACAAGTGCGATAAAAAACACTCGTTCTGTGTGACGACCGATGAATGCAAGTGACACGCGATTCACCCTAATAATTATGGCGATAAGAACCTGCTGCGGTTTGAAATCTGTGCCGTTGGATTAATTATTTCTGGGTAATCTGATCTAGTGATGTGTTCTTGTTTTGGGTTGACTTGGAAGAGCAGTCTTTTTTCTTTGTTTCAAGCAAAAATTGCACGCTAGTTTGTTTCAAGTAAAATACTATACGATGACAACAGATGCAAACTACCTAAATATTGATGAAACAAGATAGCACATAAAAGAATCCAAATAAACTTATCAAAAGATCTTCTACTCGCTATCAGTCTGTTATTTTACGGCCACCTATAGGATTGCAGCCGTACGCAAACAAAATAATCTCGGATCGTGTGTATAGAATTTACGTGAAAGCAGACGAATGAAGTTGGGAGTCACCTCGTTTGTTGGTAATCGTGTGGGTGCAGTTTAGACTTTAGAGTGAGACGGCTAATCGTTGAAAACATCACGCGATCTTCATGCTATATATAGTTTGTTCGATTATCAATCATGAGTCCTTTGTAGTAATGCAAAATAAATGGTTATTTTTAACAAGCAAATATACCAACTTTTCTATTATTTTAGGTTCCATATTAAAATTTTGAGCTAAAAACCAACCAACATAAGATGATGCAATAATCAACATGATGCCAACCAGATTCTAGAATAAATCCCTCAATCTCGTACAACGCTTGGACTTCAAAAACCCAGTCAGAATAAGCGCAGCAACCAGCAATCGCCTCACAATCATGATAATCTATCCGCTCGGTTGTAACCAGTCGGAAGCCTGTTGCACTCGAAGCAGGCGTTGCCGCATGATAGTGTGCGTGGAACAACGTATTTTTTCATTCGATTCCTTTGTGCACCACCAAACACCAAACGGCAAAAGGAACAGCATCAATAGCAGCAACCATCGGCAATATCTCCCGCGCCACCCTCGACGCGTTCTGTTCCTACGTACTATCATTCCGCCGTGAGTTTGAGTTCCTCCTATACCTTGCCGTGATCAACGCTTCCTTCTTTGCTGCAGTGCATGTTACAGGGCTCTATATACGATCCGGTTGACACAGTGCAGAGCGTCACAGCACTCATGCATACACGATCAATTCTCTCTTGTGCCTGCGATCTTCGGTACGCTCTTTCTCATTCGTCGATTACCAGAGTGTGCTCTTACTCCGCTTGGCACCCAATCGAGGGTGGTTGTTCTTACTAAAGGCTAGTTTACAGTTTGGGAAATGGATCACGGGATTTCGCACGGGATTTGCGTCGGGATTTGATCAGGGAAAATTTCCCGCCGAGATCTCTCCAAACTGTCAAACCAAAAACTCTGCTGCTTCTTAAAAATACAAACAGTATCCAACTTGCAGTAAATCGCAAACCTTCTAAAAATACTATTTTCCCCGTCGGAAACAATTTGTGTTGAATTGTTCCCGGCCGGATTTCTGTGTGGAGAGTTTTAAAATCCCGTGATGTTTCCCGCGGTTGGGTTTACACTTCAGGAAAACTGTCATTTTTGTGTAGACTCATTTCCCGTCACGGGATTTGAAATCCCGAGCTCCATTTAAAATACACAGGGACCCAAATCCCGTGACACGTTTTCCGAACTGTAAACTAGCCTTAAGGTGGAAGCGAGTCCTTTGTATCCAGATCGTTTCACGTTTGGTAACAGTGCGAGCAACTTATTTTATGTGAATGTTAAACGCTTATCCAAATCAAAGTAGTTTTTGCATTACCTAGCCTAAGGGTGAAGACCTAATTTTAACCCCATTAGAGAGGGTGCCACACTATTCTATTAATTACGCAGACTACAATCGATGAAATGCGCGTAAACTGGCATCGTTCCCAAGAATCAATATATGTAATAACAAAAATGTCCTGGGAACGATGAAATACAGTGAAGACCCGTTTTTATCGCCCCTTGCTGAATTTTAGGCTGATAAAACAGGGACACTGATAAAATCGGGACATAAATTTTTCTTTCTTTTTAAGAAACCGAAGCTCTGAAAATATTCCTCTTTAGTCCCTAGATAGAGCCTCATAACCAATCCTGATTACTTAGCTTAAACTCCCTTTAAGGGGGTCTGACAGCATAAAATTAAAAAAAAAATATTTTTTTTTGCTTTTTTCGGATCTCTAAGATAAGAAAAATATGCATAAGAAAGGATTTACTCGAATTCAACTTGGTTCGTCTGCTGGAGCCCATCAAACTTCCAAGTATCAATTTTCATATGAAGCTGATAAAATCAGGTCAAAAACCTAATAAAATTTCCCTCCAAAAAGAATTTTGACAGTTGGCTTATACCTCCTAATAATATGTTTGTCAAGAACTTTATGAACCGAAAGAAACGTCTACTCACTCATACAGCATTTCTTCAGACACTTAGAAATAACTCCATTGTTTATGATGTTAACCCCTGCCTGTATTCAGTAATTCAGATCATATAAGATTAATTTAAAATATTGAAATTCAACATGCAAATTAATCTCAGGAAGGTTTACGATGGAAAATATAGACTCCTCCTTGCTGAATACAATCATGAAGACGATTTCTCTAAAAAAATAATGAATATTGTTCTCGCAGTTTGCATATCTATGCAAAAAGAAAATTTTCAATGAATACAAAAATAATAATGCACAAGAAAAAGTACGAAGCTCTTGCCATTAAGTCTTTAATTCGACCCTCGAGCTTTCACAATTGATTTCACAACAAATAAGTGACAAACTGCGAGGTGCTTTTCACCGAACCGAAATAGGGAGCTCTCAAAACCCGACTCGGACCTGATTTTTTTTTTGAGAAAACGCGATCCGAAGCCCGACATAAAAATTTCTAAAAACCCGAAATCGATCCGAATCCGAAGCTGAACAAACTATTATTTGTTTACTATAATTTAGACCAACTAACGAACTAATCCAAACGACATTTAATGTGCGTGGGGAATACGTATCGTTTCAGTGACATACTGGCTGTTGAATCATGTATGACGAATGAGTTACAGTTACCAATTAACCGCAGTAATAACAGCACGAAAAACAAATGCGTCATTGTCATGTTTATTGATTTGCCATTAGTCTATTGAATCATGTTTATTTTATTATTTGATTTCATTTATTGATAACTTGTATAAACCGGTTACTGAATAATATGTTATGATAGGTAGCAAATGTACTAAATTATTAATTGTCATGTTTACCAAAACTCATTGTGTGTCTAATAAAATTAAAGCTTCATTGTAATCGCATGTTAGCGGTCGCAGTGCTGTGTGAAAAGTTTTAGGACACCGTTAAAGAGAAAAACATGAAAAAAAAACAAAATACAAAATACGACCACCATAGCGAATTTGAAATTTTCAGATCATCATTACTTTTTAGATTATCTGGAATATTTGCACAGATTGTTGTTTGTTGTCACCAGAGTTAAAAATAATCGAAGCTCTTTGTTGACGGCTGAAAATGTACCTGTTGCGACTGGCGGTGAATAGAGAAAATATTCATTCAACTATCCATCTTATTCATTCAGTTGAATATCGTACAATATATTCATTACACTAATTATCTAGGAAAATGTTTTCAAATGTCGATAAAGCATATGAAACAACAATCATCATCGCTTACATTGTGCCAGGGCCTACTTTGATGCGTTTGATTCTTTGCTACACGGTCGCTTCGTGTAATAATCGGAGCCGAATGAAAATCTGTATGGATGAATGGGCGGTTTGTTCGTTTGACATTTTCAGCTGCGTCACTGAATATTGAAAATGAATGCGGCTGAATATGATCAATTTTCATTCAATGAATTTGAATATTTTTAACTCTGGTTGTCACCATTACAGATAAAAAATACTGGCACCGGTTCGTTGATAGACTAACCAGGGAAACATCGATGAGCACACTTTGGGACACGGCCCGGTGACTGATGGTACTGATGAGAGCCTGGAATATTCCAATCATTGGATTTTTAATTTCACCAAGAGGGCTTACTCGGATTCTGCCCCGGCACAGAAGATCTACCACACCGCGTCGCCTCACGATAGCGCGAACGAAAAATCTTTTTCGATTATGGAGTTTTCATTTGCTCTCTTATCAGGCAACAATAAAGTCCCAGGGCCCAGACAGATTCAAATTCAACTTGTTGAAGAATGTGCCAGACTCTGTCAACAGATGCTTGTTGAATTTATTAAATTTCTTGAAGGTAACATTGTCCACATGATTGGAGACAAGTGAAGGTTGTCGCCATCCAAAACCAGGAAAATCAGCCTCCGACCACAACTTGTATCGACCGATTGAAATGCTGTCATGTATCCGGTAGTTGTTTAAGACAATGATCTTGTCTCGCCTCGACAATTGGGTTGAAGTAAATGGCTTATTGTCAGATACCCAATTTAATTTCCGCAAAGGCGACGAACAATTGTCTTGGCTCACGTCAATTTTTTTTAAATTCGAAAGGTTCCAGAATTATTGCTACTATTCTCAAGACTTTAATTATACGTCGTTGATCTGTACTTAAAAAGATTTTAAGATCAAAGTTTGCTTTATTATGATAAGAGTTGGTTGGTTGTGAATTTCTGAAATTTATGAAAACCATTACATGTTATGCACGATTAAAAACAACAGTTTTAGTGATAGACAACTTGAATTTTTCCATCGACAATTTTTTATATGTGTTGAGGAATGTAAGAGATGAGATGATTGTCCAAAATTTTAAAACGAAGTTAAAGTTTTACGATTCGCGGTGGAGAACGTCCGATTTGTGGTCAAGAAACTCCAACGAAGTATACATACAGTATTTTGCTGGAGATCAGTCTCCCATAAAACGTAAAAGTGAAAATATGTGTGCTGTTTTCAAGAATAAATGCTGATGCTTATCATCCAACGTAGCTGTTGTGAATCAAAAGAGTTTTAATGTGCTTTAAAATCAATTATCTGGTGAGATCAATCCAATTCATATTTCTTTTTCATCTGTCAATTATATAGTTCTAGCAACTAATGTATGTTTATGTAATTGTCATGTCATCTTCAAAATGAAATTATATGAAACGTTTTAAAGTAATTGTGCAATCGATATTGGTTTCCGATTGACGTGTTAGTGATTTGTACATGTTCTTGCCAATGCGCCGTTGTACGGAGAAGTTCGATTTTGAATGGGTTATTGGATATAGAGCTTTTCATGAATCTATTCTACTTCATTTTTTGTTAAATCTCAGCGAGCTCGTTATCATATACTTGGATTTTTTGTAGTGACTAGTTCGATCCCGTCAAATTGAAAAAAAATACAACTTCCAGTGCTGAAGAATTCTTTCACCCACTGATGCTTTCTTGAGTCCTATTCCATGCATGCCTATTTAACTCTTTTACAATTTTTCAACGAACCACCCACTTGAATTGAGCTACTGTGGGCTCTGCCAACAGAACCCTCGACTTTGTCATCGGCATTCGTTCGACATTGAACAGTTTGATATTTTAATCCCTGCCTTCCTAGTTGCAGAGTGATCTTTAGCGGCCATGACACGTTCATTGTTTTGGTCAATACTAGAAAGTGTAGACAAAAGTATTGAACGCGCAATGGAAAAATAGAGCGAGTAAAGGCGCTTTAACCTAGGCTTATTAGTCAGGGCAAGGTGTAAATACCTCTGTCGCATCCCAAAGGACCAAAGGAGTGACATTAACCTTCTTAGCAAAGTCACTCCCAACGATTTATTATATTCCCTTAAAATTGAAACGGTCGGTACGGTTGTCCTCGTTTCTTCCTACTTTACGATTCAAAATAATTCGTTAATAACATTATTTATTAAATGCATAATTTAATTGCCGTTTAATTTTGAAACATCTTCAAACCCAACTCTGCACAGTAGGCCTGGCGGTTTTAATATTTGCGACACATGAAAATCTGCTTCAAATATTAATCTTGACAAGAAAAACATTTCAGAATAATTCCAGTGTTTTCCAGGATGCTTTTCAATACTGGCTGTGTCAGGGTTAGAATAGAATAGAATAGAATAGGCGACGAACGATTGTCTTGCGTTGATCTCAACAGAAATTTAAATGGCTTTTGCTAGAAAAGAGTATTAGTTTTCCTAGATATTAAGGGGACTTTTGATTCAGTTTCTACCAAATTCTTTCAGAGAAGCTGCACCAGCAGGATCTTTCACCGACTCTAAACAACAACTTTTTGCTAAACTTGCTGTCAGAAAAACACATTCATTTTTCGCATGGTGATTTATCGACATCACGAATTAGCTACATGAGTCTTCCCCAGGGCTCATGTCTACGCCCTCTACTCTATAACTTTGACGTGAATGACATTGACGAATGTCTTGTCAATTCCTGCACGCTAAGGCAGCTTTCAGATGACGGTGTGGTCTCTGTTACAGGTCCCAAAGCCGTCGATTTGCAAGGACCATTGCAAGATACCTTGGATAGTTTGTCTGCTTGGGCTCTCCAGCTGGGTATCGAGTTCTCCACGGAGAAAACTGAGCTAGTCGTATTTTCAAGGAAGCGTGAACTAGCGCAACTACAGCTTCAATTAATGGGTCAAACTATTGCTCAGGTTTCAGCTTTCAAATATTTCGGGGTCCGGTTTGACTTTAAAGGAACCTGGGGATGTCACATTAGGTATCTTAAACAGAAGTGCCAACAAAGGATCAAATTTCTCCGTACAATAACCGGAACATGGTGGAGTGCCGGCATACGACATAATCGATCGAGATCAGCTATGGCAGATAATGCACGAGTACGGTTTTTCGGCTAAGCTAACACGATTAGTCAAAGGCTAAGCTAACAAGAAGTCAAAGTGCGTTGTTCGAGTATCAGGGATACTCTCGACCCCCTTTGAATCTCGAAGAGGGTTACGGCAAGGTGATGGTCTATTGTACCTGCTGTTCAACGTTGCGTTAGAAGGTGTAATAAGGAGAGCGGGGATAGACACAAGTGGTACGATCTTCACGAAGTCCGTCCAGCTTCTTGGCTTTGCCGACAATATTAACATAATGGCACGGAGCTTTGAGGCGATGTCGGAAACGTACATCAGACTGAACGCTGAAGCCAGCAGGATTGGACTTGCCATCAACGTTTCGAAGACAAAATACATGAGAGGAAGAGGTTCTAGAGACGACAATGTGGACCTCCCATCCCGAGTTCGGATTGACGGTGACGAAATCGAGATGGTCGACGAATTCGTGTATTTGGGCTCACTGGTAACCGCCGACAATGATACCAGCAAAGAAACTCAGAGACGGATCTTGGCGGGAAATCGTGCCTACTTTGGACTCCGGAGGACGCTCCGATCGAACAAAATTCGTCGCCGCACGAAGTTGATTATCTAAAAGACGCTGATGGGACCGGTGGTACTCTACGGCCACGAGACCTGAAAGGTGTTGCGTACAATTTATGGTGGCGTGCAGATGGAAGACGGAACGTGGCGCAGGCGAATGAACCATGAGTTGCATCAGCTGCTGGAAGAATCATCCATCGCGCTTACCACAAAAATAGGACGTTTGCAGTGGGCCAGATACGTCATAAGAATGTCAGACGACGACCCGATGAAGATGGTTCTTGAAGGCGACCCCACAGGAACAAGAAGACGGGGCGCACAGCGAACACGGTAGATCGACCAGATAGAGGACGACCTGCGGACCCTTCGAAGACTACGAGGCTGGCGACAAGCAGCAATGGACCGAGTGGAGGGGAGACGGCTTCTGCATACAGTAAGAGACAACAAGGCTATAGCCTGAACGGTAAGGTAAGTAAGGTGGGGTGCCCACCCAGGAGACGTGATCAGGCTGTACCAAACAACGATATTATCGGTGATGGAGTATGGTAGTTTCGGTCTCCGCTCCGCTGCGAACATACCTTTCATCAAACTAGGACGAATCAAATATTGTTGATTGCGTATTGCTTTTGGGACCTCTCATATCGATTACTCATCCGATGCGATATCTTGAACCCGTTAGTAATTACAAATTTCGAGAGGCTTGTCGAGCTCAATTCTCAAACCCGGTTTATGTCCTTGTATTTCGATTATATGGTACAAAATATAAATCCTTCTTCATATTATCCCAACCGTGTCAATCTCCCTCATGCTTCTGATTCAACTGTATTCTTCGACACATTCATGAAGGACGAGAATCCGGATCATATACGGCCGCAGGGGATCCCAAATATCTTTCATAGCAAATTTCGATCAGTCGACTGCATCAAGATGTTTTACGCCAACGGGAAGAGTCTCGATGGCTCCACTGGATTCGGTATATTCATGCAAAACCTTACCACCTCATTAAAACTCAATGATCCTGCTCCAGTTTACGTCGCAGAACTTGCTGCTATTTAGATTATTGATAATTAAGCCACCGATCATAACCTTAATGTTTCGGACAGCCTCAACTCAATAGAATCTCTCCGTTCGATGAAACCTAGAAAGCACATCCCATATTTTCTGGGGAAAATGTGGGAGCTCCTGTGTGCTTTGTCTGTATGATCGTACAAGATTATCTTAGTTTGGGTTCCCTCGAATTGCTCCATCCCAGGTAATGAAGAAGCGGATTGTTTAGCTAAGGCGGGCCCTTTAGAAGATGACATGTACGAAATATTAGTCTGCATCAATAAATTTTTCATTATCTCTCGTCAGAGGACGCTAGAAAGTTAGCAGACATCTTGGAGCAATGGAGAGCTAAGACGGAGGATCCATTCTATTATTCCAAAGGTATCAAAGAAACCTTGGTTAAGAGGAATGGATGTGGATCGGGATTTTATTCGTGTGATGTCTCGGATCATGTCTAATCACTACACGTTACACGCTCATCTCCGACAAATAGTAGTATCTCCGCTTGTGGCAGAATACGCCGAGTATTGTTCTGCCAGAGTTCAACTATATTATATTATATTATATTGAACATTTTTCAAAAGATTTATTATGAACAAAAAGTTGCCAAAAACGGAACCCATTTGTTGCAAAAAACGGAATCTTACTGTAATAATGAATGTTTAAATATAAATCAAGAGTGTATATACAAAATAAATAATTAAGTAAATAAATACATAGTAATAATTAAATAAATAAATAACAGAAGTGAACGAATGAATAAATAAATAAATGAATAAATAACAAAATCTAACTCAAAAAAATCAAAACTTAAACGAAACACAAGCATGTAACCATGGAGGAATAACCGGTGTGACATTTAAGCTTTACTTAGACATTTACAAACAATATTTTTACCGGGGTACACAAAGAACAGGCTTCGTCAAACACGTAACGGGGACCGTGTGTTGTTACTTATGTACACGTAAAACAAAAAATGACAATAAATATAGTAATGTTAGCTGACTCAGTGCCCAAGGGTGGTATTCTGACCATTAGAGTGACAGAAAAAAATGACCCCCATCGGTCCACCCCTGAGTCGATTCCTAGTCCCACCAGGAGTGTCTGCTCCAAATTTGAGCCAAATCGAACGAGTCTAGCTACCGGACCAACGTGCTTGAAGTTTGTATGGGATTTTTCGAAAATTTACATGGAGAAAACCCACTTGCGAACATTTTCACCGCTAGGGAGTATACATCAGATTATCACCAAAAGTGAAACTTAAGAAGATAATTCTATTATCTACAACTTTGTTGAAGACTGCAAAGCGATCCGACTCGAACAAGAAAAGTTATTAAACTTATAACGAAGTGATGTCTGAGTCAGTTTTGCATGGGGCCTAGCAGTGCATGGTAGTGTATCAGTACTAGGTTCTAACAAACTAAACATTTTTATGGAATAATGGTTAGATTTAGCTCACTAGTGTGTTCGGAAGAATTGTAGTACATAATACGAGTTATGTTTTGGTTAGAAAACTTTAGTTCCATCTGTGACCGCATAGATGGTGCCAACACTAACTTTTCAACGGAGAGAGATAGAAATAAGGTGTCTTCTACAAAGTTGTAGAACAAGATTTTTTCAGTAATTTTGCCAAACATCTTGATATTATATCTCTCTCCGTTGAAAAGTTAGTATTGCCGCCATCTTTGCGGTCACAGGTGGAACTAAAATTTTCTAACCAAAATTTAACTCGTGTTATGTACTGCAATTCTTCCGAACATACTATTCAGCTAAATCTAACCATTATTCTACAAAAATGTTCAGTTTGTTAGAACCTAGTACTGATATACTACCACGTACTGCTAAGCCCCATGCAAAACTGACTCAGACATCACTTCACAAAAAGTTTAATAACTTCTTTCAACAAAGCCAGATTCACTAGCAGTCTTCGACAAAGTTGTAGACAATTAAATTATCTTTCTAATTTTCACTTACAGTGATAATACGATGCATACAGTGCCACCTAGCGGTGAAAATGCTAGCTAGTGGGTTTTCTCAATGTAAATCGTCGAAAAATCCCATACAAACTTCAAGCACGTTGGTCCGGTAGCTAGACTTGTCCGATTCGCTTCAAATTTGGAGCAAGTACTCCTGGTGTGACTAGGAATCGACTCAGGGGTGGGCCGAGTGAGTTTTCAAAAATTCATTATTTTTTCTGGGCACTTTAGTGACCATCCAAGTAGAAGGTCGCAACTGTCACCTTCACTCGTGAAAGGAATCATATCATATTCCATTATTCGCTGTTAGGATCCAATTCGAATCCTTTAAAAACATCCATTGCTTGAAGGCGTTGTATGTCGCCCTTGTTCGCTCGTTACTGCAGCAGTCGGCAGTCGTTTGGTCGCTTTTTACCACAACGGAGTGCAGCGCATTGAGGCAGAGCAACGTAAATTTTTTATCGCATTTCTCTACGATAGTTGCCTTGGAGAGATCCAATAAATCTCCCGAGTTTTGAGCACCGTTGCAACCTGATTGATCTTGAAACATTCAGCGATCGGCGCAACGTCTCAAAAGCAATATTCATAATCGACTTATTCTTGGATAATATAGACTATCCCTGCCTCCTTAGCTAATTCAACATTAACATTAAATGATGCTCCGGTCCTACTCTTTTCTCATTTTACCCATACCAGGACAAAATATGGATGCAACGAACCGATGGCAAGCATGTGCAAAATTTTCATCCAATTTTACACGTCCTTTGCATGCATTGCATTTATTGTTCATATGAGTAAATGCTTCCGGATAATTTGCTACTGCGACAACAAAAACTCACAATTTCACATGAAAAGTTATTGGCACTCACACAACTTCTCCGGATAAATACAAGTTGTTATTTCTCCGAATAAATAAAACCGCCGGAGAATGATTGAATGAGTTTATCACGGTATACTTTTTGCGCTCACTGCATTCCTGTCGCTATTGCAAAACACGAAAAAACAAGTCTATACTATAGACTTCTTTGCCGCTTTTCTTTGAAATTAGGTGTATATTTTGACGTTTTATTGATTTCCACGAAATAAAAATATTACCACCTTCTCCGGTGAGAAGGAAAAAATGAAATAAATTTAATCCGGAAAATATTCTCACGCTATTTGTGGAGACGGAGAATTTTGCGACTCATCTTATATCGGAAAAGTAGGGCATCGGATAATCTTCTTCTCGCGTGAGTGAGAGAAAATTACAATGCCTGGTCCTTTGATTTTAACTTGTCCAGTATTTCCCTCAAACGTCTATACAGTGTTCTTTTGAAAACTTGACCGGTAATTTTATATATAACTAGCTAATACCCATCGCGCGTTTCAATGAAATATAAGGTAAACACAATTTGTTCCGAAGCGCTATCTAGCGGGCAGATAATCCCCAACCAATAGCCCATAAACACGCTCCATAACAAATGCCTACTATGTATAAATATTGACGGTAATCGGTTAAGCCGTTTGGGAGTCTATAAATCATATACATACAAACATTGACTTGTTGTTTTAATATTAGATAACATGTGTCATTTTAGGATGTTATTTATATATACAGCTATATAAATAATGTAATGCATCATTTGGATTATGTCGTATCTGTTGGTATGAAACGACGAGGTCGGTTTGCGCCCTATTGAGAAAAAAGAATGACAGCTAAATAAATTACAAAATAACAATTTTCAAATGACTCGTTAATTTGGAAGTGTTTCTACCTGAGTTTTAATTCGTTTGTCCTTGACTTAGGCTAAGAAATTTCGTTTCTTACTAAATCTCGCTTTACTCACCAAACTGTTTAATTTAATTTCCGTTTTTTTCATTTTGATTTGGACCTACGGCTGCTTTACGGTTTACTTAGTTTGATACTTGAATTAAAATATACAAATCAACTCTAAATATGCTTTTATACTTACTTTCAACATTTCTAGCGTACATTATAATACATTCTACAATAACGTGAAGAGGCATCATTAGAATAAATCGCAATTATTCTCTCACATCTTTCTACATTGCACAACTATCAAGCGAAGTCTAGTAAACCTGTTCCATTTGGCCACACTGTCCGAAGCACACTCAGCTACGATCATTAGCTGGATTTGTTTCCTTTACGTTCGTCACAGCCGCACAACCATCTGGCACTCAATCCGAGCACAACGAGTGCCTTATGTTTACATCTCTCACACCCTGCACACACCACAGCAAAGCAGAGAGCGAATGAAGCTGTACTGCTCCCGCGATCGACTGCATATGGGAACTTAAGCCGCGTAGCCTTTGGTAGGCTACCTCTACGACGAGAGAATGCGAAAGAACAAACCAAAACACAAACAACACACAGCCTGCTGCTGCTGCGATGCGATACAATAATAATGCACTCGAACTGCGCGATCGCCGCCGTCTCTACGAACGAGACGAGGACGGCTAGCAAGCGGCTCAGTCCCCGCCAGTCAGTGGTGCCTTTACTGTGCGACGATTTAGACGTGATTTAGAATTTTTCCTCCTCGCGCGTGTGTAGCTGGGCTCCAAAACCGATCGGACAAAAGGGAAACGAAACGCGCCGTTTCTGTGTTCTCTGTGTCTTCCGATTCTTGCAGGATTCTTCTACGGTTCTAGTGGCTTCCTTCTTGGGGCCAGAGAAGAGGCCAAGATCTCAAGGTGTGAAGTGTGCTGACTATCGGATCGTAGTAGTTTCGTTAGGATCGAGATTGGAAAAAGCTAAACAGTCACGTTCGAAGCCGTTCTGCAGTGCTTCAGGAAAGTTGTTCGGGTTTTTTGGCCGATCGTGTACACGTGCAAGACGAGTGAGAGTTCTAGGAAGCTCACGCACGGGTTGAATTGTGCAATCTAAACAAGAGAAAAAAGCCCAACCCGTCGCATGTGCAACCGCAGTGATAGTGGATGCAATTGATTCATTGAGATCAATTGAGATCAACCGGGGCTGAAGAAGTGCAATTGCAGTGACAGCAGCAACTAAAAAAAACGAAACAAAACGTGAGCAATAACAATTGAGTGCAATTGTCTTGGGTGCGTTGTGAAGTTTACATAAAAATGAATTTTCATCAATTTATGAAAAGTCCCGATTAAGATTACGCTGGATGATCTGCACAACTGTCGCTAGAGACGTTGCATTCGTGATACGACGGGAAGAGTTTATCCTCTGGACCTAAACTGTTCCAAGTGTTTCTGAGTGGGTGTGTTTCACACGGGAAGAATTTTATTTACAATATCAAAAACACATACTTTGTCGAGATGGCAATACCGTTTCTGCAGCCCGAAGAAGACGAAAGTGCTCGTCAGCATGGGAATGGGTTGCCCCCGGCGGGTACCGGAAATGTTAGTGCCGGCACTGGCAGTGGGATCGGAGCTGCTAGTGGTTCTAGTGGTAATAGCAATGCCAATGTAGCAAGTGCGAATGTGATTGTGGGTGCTCCGATGATTGCTGGGGTGGCTGGACCGATACCGGTGCCGGGATCACCGGCTCCCAGCGGGACAACGACCGCTATTCAAACGCCGCTGATAGCACCCATGAACGGGGATCAGCTGGTGCAGCTTTTCTACGAGGCGCTCTATCGCTACTCGAGAGGAGGTAAGTACCCGCGCAGGGGGAACGAATGATTTGTTTGTAGACATATTCTGGCGCATCATCCAGTTTAATTTGGTTCTTTCGCGGGATTTAACGGGTAACTTGGGGTCTGTTATTGTCTTTAATCAGATAGAAAGCAGATTTATTCTGATTCTGTTTAAAAATGAGTTGGTATTTTTTAGAGAAATTCAACTCTTCTTCAAAATTGCGCTAGACTTTTTTTTTATTTTGAGGTGTTATGCCTTATGATACCACAACATCCAAATTCAAGTTCAATCTTGTACTTTCAAAATTTTTCGTGAGGATCATTTTAGCAGATCCCTTTATAGTTAATGCCATTTTTTGCCTTCGGTGTGTAATACTGTACGGAGAAACAAAAATCAGCAAATTGCAAAGAACTTATTGGTGCTTTGTTATTATTTTTAGGACAGCCAGGTTAATGTTATTAGTTTGAAATATATGTGCCTGCGAGCGCAGCAATATATCACAGTGTTCAGCTTTCTTTGAAGTTGATTCGTCACCGTATAGTCAGGTCTTGGTGAGAACGACGAAGTCGCAATCACTGGAGAAGAGATCCAGCGAAAATGCTTGCTTTTTCGTTTACAGTCCTCGCACATTCTGGTAATACACTGAGAGAAGTTGATCGACTCAACAGAGTCCAGTGATATCTGAGTGAACTGATTGCCGATGGTTGATGCCACCACCAAAAGAATTGCTTTTGAAATCATTCTGTTAATTGGTCATTGCTCGACTATCTCTTTTATATCAAAATTAATTTTGTGCCCAAAGACTGCAATACGCAAAACTGCTCGGAACTTCAGTAAATCGAAAAATTGAAGTGGTGCCCATGTGTTTAAATGGTGTTGGCCTTATCCATAAATGATTTGCGAAGTCTGATGTTGAAGATTATGGAGCTCAGACATGTGAGATCCTTGTCCTTAGGAACTTGACATACTATTCTCGGCTGCAAGTCAGTGCAGCATTCCCAATAAATTCCATGGGTGGGTTCCCAGGACGTCTCGAATCTCGAATGGAAACGGATAGTGACGTCTGCGTTGTTCAATGTGGAAACAATGTCTTTTGTTCTATGATTGTTTTTAGGGTATTAATTTCTATTCGCCAAATCATAATCCACCTTGACACATATCATGTAATGCGAATTTCCACAGTCCCAACGACAGTCATTGCATGGAAAAAATCCGTTCGTAAATATAAATCCACGAAAAAAATCACGATTTCGTGCACTGGATGTCAAAAATTGGACCGAATGTTTAATTGAGTGGGGAAAAGAGAAGGTCATGCTTAACCTGCTTTTCTTCATTTGAGACAAATGTTCATAGCTCGCTTAGACCTCTTATTGTTTTATTATCAGATAATAACAATAATTTTTATTTTCCGTCAATTATCTTTTGCATTATAAGCAGTTCTTCGAATTTACACTGTATGTGGAATTTTCATTGCAACATATAGATTATTGAAATAATAATAGCCAATCTAATCTAATAGCAGAAATGGTCTACAAAACTAGCATAAATAATCTATTTTTCAATAATGTAAAGTTGTTAGTTTGTAAGAATATTTATAAGCGACTAGGCGTCTCCGTAATACTATTACTGAGAACAGACATCCAAGTAAAGCTTTCAATGTGAAATGTCATCAGCAAGTAGCAACTTACCGCTAGCCGGCGCTACGATAAGCCAGCAATCGCTATACGGTCCTTGCATGCAAACTTGGATACAGCGATTCATGCATGGGAACCTGTGTGCTTTGATAATTTTCAACGTATTTTTATTTAAATGCTTACACAGGTTTTTCGGAAAAGATGGTAGAATACCTGTCTTTCTGGACTCTGTGATACTATTTTCAAAAATATGTATATGTTTAGAGTGGAGCGGTGTGTGTGATCTATAGAGGCTGTGTGTGTTAGCTTTAGAGGTTGTGGTCGAATCACTGTCGTCAATGCGATAATCATGTGTTCTTCCTTGGCGTCATCATAGCCCAGGGTTAGCATAAGAGTTTGTGCATTGGGCCGGAGTCCCAAGAGCTGCAGGTTCGAATCCTGCCTCTGGGGTGATTTCTTTCACATAATTACTGTTTTCCGTGTTGGATACCACCAAAAAAGGGTTAAGGGTTTCTTGTACTCTCATGGTTTCAAAAAATCGATTTTTTTTCTTTGTTTAATTTCAATCTATATGTATCTGAGAATACGCCATAGAAAGGATTTGGTAAAAGTGATATTCTTTGGCATATTTCTGGGAACCGAAAGGTACCCATCTCCGGCCGTTTCTGAGATACTAAGCGCAGCGCACCAGGATGGCTTTGGAAAAATCTTGTCTTTGGAAAAATCAATGTTTAAAAAATTCACCGGTCCATTCCTGACGGTTTATGTATATGTGGTGAGTGTCTGTGAATGGTTTCTTGTTTTTACATTTCTTACAAAAGAAATGTATAGGATTCGCTGAAATTTTGAAAACTTATTCCGAGGCCCAGAGGGCCGAGTCTCATATACCAATCGACTCAGCTCGACAAATTGAGACAATGTCTGTATGTGTGTGTGTATGTGTGTATGTATGTATGTACAAAATGTCATGTAATTATCTCAGCAATGGCTGAACCGATCCTAATGAAACTAGTTGCAAACGAAAGGCCTAACGTGCTCATTTGACACTATTATTTTTGATTTTCGATATGTTGTTTACTTTCTGAGATATATGTCATTTTGTCAAAACATTGCAGGTTTTTAGTAAATAACTTTCAAACAAAGCAACGTTGTCCTGCACATAATTAGAAACCTTGTAAAAATGCCTTTCTATCAAGCTATATATTGTCAAAATCCGTTCACGAGCAAAAGAGATATTAAACATTTTGTATTTCTATTCCTCGCTTACCAATTTTCACTAATTAAAAAGGAGACCGTTTCATATAGAGCATTGCTTTACTGGTGTTTTAGGGGCAAAACTAAACCGATTTTGAATATCGGGGTATGAAAACACATCTACGTGATTCAAGGAATTCGATTTTGAAGACATTTTGTGAATTACCTATATAATAATTGAACTATTTCTCAAAAATCAATATGTAAGTTCACTTCAAAAACAAAATAATGCATTCATAGTGAATTTTTTTCTAGAGTTCATGTATTTATTCCTTGGATTAGGCGTTGCGTTCAATAGTGAAGTAAATATTGGATGGTATATAACTATACAGATCATCAAGTAATTCACCTAGTAGTGAGATAAAAGACTTCTCATACAATTATACTCGTGGCATCACCGAAAGAAACTGTATTTTTGAATCCCAAAACTCTAGCAAAAATTTAGCACTTTGCAAAATTTAGATTATATTGGTTATGGCGCAAAATCACTTCTTACATTATTTACAATAAGGATGTAAGGAATCAATATATCGCATAATATACCTATATAAATAAGGGAGTTGGAGTTGGGCGTAGCACCCAAGTCTACCGCATAGTCTATGGTAGAACATAACTCATCATCACGTTTTACCGCCGACGCCGACGCCGAATACCTATCCGTCTTTCAATTTCATTGCTTTCGTGTTTCTCTTAGTCTCAAATTTGCCGAAAATAGCCAACAAAATCGATACAGTAGAACCTTGCGGCAATTAAAACATAGTAACAAATCTATTTTTTGTCTGTTATTATTTTCTTTGCATTTTAGTGTACAAGAGACTCGGGGAAACAAGTTTAATAATACATCCTATATGTCAAATAAAATATTTGTAGTCCGAGAAAATTTGCAAAATATTTGCCTTATTGGAAAACTATATCTATTTTCAAGGTGAAATTGGTATTTCGAAACGTTGCACTATGGGTAGACAGGTGACCATCGAAAACTACATCAACGCAAATTTAATTCAGTTCTATTCAAAGCTTGAATAAACACTATAATAAAGGAAATTCAGGGCTATCTCAAAAAAATATGTGGCTTAACTGGAAGCTGGGACATTCCACGTTCGATATTTCAACTCTTCGTATCTCTATTGAATTTTGAATAAAACATATGCTCAAATATATCATGTGAAAACTAAGAACACCTTTTTTATGATGATTTATTATGATATTATAAAATGCACATACATTGTATTGGTATGAACTTTCATGAAAAATAAAGGATCAAAGCCCCAAAATATCCACGAATTAGATCCGAGAAAAGAAGTCTCCCAAAGTCCCCACTCTCAATGGGGGATGCAAGTACAAGGTGTCTTCTAACTTATCGTCGTCCATATCTGCTCTATACTGAGTACACTCCAATTGATGTTTCAATGGAAGTCACAATTAGTAGTGAGGTATTGGGTAATACCACGTTTCGTTCGAGCTTTCCATACTGTACAAGTAAATTAGCGAGGCTTACAGTTTATGCATTGGATAGATAGTTGATCTGACTACATTTTTGCCATCCTGACAGTTTGAACCATTTCTTTTTCACAGTATTGGATTGTACAGGGCTTATTTATTCATATTTCCTGAACGATAATTCCGAACAAAACAATATGCAAGCTATAAGGATGACTGGAAAGAGACTGCATTATAATCAACTGAATGCACGCCTTTTATGCTATCGACATAGCCTAGACACTTCACACTATTTATTTTAATTCAAATGAAAACTTTGAAATATCTACTTGTCTCTTTTGCGAATCTCAATCTTTTGCTCTCTGTTCAAAGGGCTTTCGTGAGATTTTGTCTTCTTTCCGAAACTGTTAGAAGTTTTGATGTAGGCGTTCATTTGACGAAGTTATGACATTTGTCAAATGAAGATCCGGCAAATCGTTGTAAACGTCACGAAAGAATGTGTCATGTGACCTTGTCTCACTTTACTATATTCAATTGCACGTTAAATTACTGGACCAGCAAATTCTATTCTGCACAATTTTTTTCGGGAATATGTGACCAAAAAGTAAACTTTGAATTCCAAAGCAAATTGAACGTTCCAGGTTCCTGATAACTAATTAAGGTCCATCAATAATGTTGAAACACTAAATAATCTTAAAACGACGCCGTCAAGTAAAGAAGCGTGAAAACGAAAAGACTAAAACAAAAAAAGGATAGAAGCCCTAGAAATCCCATTGTATATTAATTAACCTTTTCTCGGAAGATAAAATTTTCAAAATCATTTCATATCTTTCTGATGCAATGTTTCTCAAATTCGTACAATCTGGATTATCTATTTTCTTATTTTATTCAAAAATGCTTTTTAACTTTAACTTTAAATGATCATTGCATTTTAATTAATTGTTTCATTCAGCATCTTTTTATTAATTTTGTTCATCTGCGTTCATTTAATCTACTTTATTCGTTTCATCATTTGGATTCACTCTGATCAGTTTATTCATTTCGTGCATTTTAGTCATATCATTCATTTCACTTATTTTATTCACTGTTTTCATTCAATGCGTTCTATTCATTTGTTCCAGTTCATACATTTTGTTCAAAATGAAGAACATTTTATTAACCTGACTATTTTTTTCAGTTTTATTCATTTCATCAAAATAATTATTTTGACACAATTTTTTTTTATTAAATTATAACCTTACAACATCGATTAATTTATCATTTCAATTAATGCATTTTCTTCTTTTTTATTCATTTCGTCAATTCACTTCATTTTGTTTATTTGGTTCGTTTGTTTCATTTATTCATTTAATTTATTTTTCATTCATTTTATTTTCTTTGTTCATTTTATTCATTTGAGCCCTTAAATTAAATTGATTCATTTGATTCATTTGCTTCACTTGATTCATTTGATTCATTTGATTAATTTGATAAATATGATTAATTTGATTAATTTGATCCATTTGGTTCATTTGATTCATTCGATTCATTTGATTCATTTGATTCATTTAATTCATTTTGTTTATATCATTAATTTTATTCATTTCAGGTTCAGTCATTCGATTTATTTATTTCATTCAATTTGCTAGTTTGAGTCAATTTATTCTATTAATCTTATACTTATTTCTAAATATAGTCTAAATTTTCATTAATTAGGCTAATATAATTTGATTCGTGTATTTTATAATTTTAATTTACTACTTCACATGAGTTCTGCAAACTAATGAATGATCCAACAGTGATATGTGTAAGAAATGTATCATCTCACTGCTAGGTGGATTAAATCGGTTTTTTTTGGACGAGATAATCGTACGGAAGAAAGAATGCGTCGGACATGTTGAGAAGGGTATGCGAACGAGATTACGAAAACTGAAGAAATAAAACAAATCGGCGGGGAAAAGAAAGGGAAAGTTGACACATCAATCGGCCAGCCAACAAAATTTTAGAGGCTGGCGATTCGGAGAAACTCAAATTCTGTAGAACAAATGCGAAATGCAATCTGGGCTTCCCTCGAACACTGCTCGTCATCGAACGAAAATCCTCGAACAGTTGGTGCAAGTGGCGTCAGGCTGAAGTATAAGGAACTTTAGAAACTTTCGAACATGTCAGGATCTACGAAAGTCTATCATCTAATGATTTATTAGAAAGATGTTTAGGAGCGCACACCCAAAACATCAATGAGTCTCTGAATAGTGAAATCTGTTCCTTAGCGCCAAAACACTTGCACTATTTCTGGTAGGTAGGCTGTCAATATTGTGACTTATTTGGCAGTCAGTATCTTCAACCAAGGATTTTCATCGATCTTACCAGCAACGGAGGTGATGGGAATTACCTTAGGATTGAAGTTGAAAGATGTGCTATTCGACTCACCAGTGAACGTATAACTCGTTCTGAGCGCAAAGTGGATGTCGCGGTAAAATAAGCCCGAATTTGACAGAAAGAAAATTGTGCAAAGCCAAGAACATTTTCGTGATGAGGAAGGTGAGCTCTGCGGACCCGGTATAGTAGATTATCTAGTAAGTTACTACTATCGGGTTATACACCATACTTTATATGTACACGCGTTTTACCGAAAGTAGTGTTTTTAAGCGGTCAAGTAAGACTTTTCATAGAAATACTAGTACGATTTCAATAATTTGTTCTCCAATTATTCAGAAAACATACGCTATGTTTTCTCGAGCGGGATTTGCAAAATCGCATTTTGTTCCATTTTTATGGTCCCTAATAGGCAAAAACATAACGTAAATATTGGAAATTTTCACAAATCGTTACATAACTTTTACAAATTATAAAATAAAAGAGATGGTGACTATGGTTATAAAAAATACGAGTTTTCTGATTACAGATTGCCCAATTTTCCACAACTTTACTTAAGCGGGAACCATGCAGTTTCAACATCAATGTCGTCAATGAATTTTCAAGGTCGCGAGAGATTTTTCTTTTCGTCTTCAAAAGTAAAATTGAAAAGTCAAAACATGCATCTTCAAAATAAAAAAAAAGTTTCTTAACCCATTGAGTAGATGCTTTACAATTTATTCCCAAAAACCTTAACCCACCGCTCGTGCGATCATGAAACGGTCACGTCCGGAAGTCTAACCTCGATCCAGGCAGCCTAGGCTTATGCCTTCAGTTGGACTCATACAAAATGACGCTCATACTCACTAAACAACACTTTCCATGGCGACATGACCGGGAACTCTGGTGATATGGGAAAAAACTGATTCTCTTCTACCATCTGTATCATACACTAAAAATTAAGCATTAGATTCATTGTCTGCGCGCGATTATACAAAAATATACGCCGCATGATTGCAAAATCGAAGTTATACACGCGAAGTCACATACACGTGACAAACACGTTAACATACAAATGCTCGAGTCCTTCGCGACCATCTACGGCACCTACAGCCGCGATCTCGCAAACATGATAACATCTTGCGCTCTGATGCGGATCGGCAATAAACCGAGTTGTGTGGATGATGTTCATGCTGATTGACTTATACGACGAAGCTGTATTATGTTGTGTGTTGTCTTTAGACTATCGATGGTATTTTGTACAGGCGGAACAGCATGCTTCTAAGGATATGAGAACAAAGAAGAGTGAGCTCAATTTGTATATTTGTATTTGCACTGTAAGAATCATCTCCATACATGCCTCTGTATTCGCCAAATCGCCCCGTATTACCGTTGTATCAATTGCTTGCTTTCAGTGCAATTCATAGGTCACTGTACAGGAAGCCGGACATGAAGGCGAACCTTGTCGAAAAGGACGTAATTTGGTAAAACAGACTCGGCGACAGCCTTTCGATATGAGCCCAAAATACTTACGGGACAGATCCTCAATGAAATCGATTGAAAACCAAAACCTTTTCTGACTTGAGCTCTGGGAAACATTAGTCCCTCTGCTCCAGAAAATACACACGTAACAAACTTGAATCGGTGACAACATCGTCGATCTCAACTTTTTGTGCGAGCGTGTAGACACGGTATTCCTTTGTGAGAATTTCGTTTCCAGCAATACAATTTACTTTCTTTAGACTAAAAACCATTACTCTGAGCTTATCTTGGGTGTCTTTTGAAATTTCGGCCAAATATCGCACCGTCAGATGTTTTGAAGTCTGTAGAACATTTAGCACTTTATCTCTAGGCCGGAAAAACATCACAACTGATCCTACCGAGTTCAATGGTCTTAGCGCTAGAAATAGGCGCTAAGACCATCACAGTCAGGATAATAGGGTCTCATTGCGGTTTATCGAAATCATTCGACTAACCAGCGACGAAACAACGACTCTGATTCACTACGCAACTGGTACAAACAATAAAGTAACGCTTCATGTCTTTATTTCGCACACACAAAGACTTTGAAGTCCAAAATGACTGTTCTCGCATTGGATTCGAGTTTTATGTGGAAATAAGGGGACCAAAACTTCAACTAAGCATGTTAATTTCTAAAGACCACAGTTTTTTTCCGACGTAAGTAACTTATTACTGATAGTTCGATGTTACTGTCAGAGGACTACTAGTTTCAGTCTATAAAAGTCACTGGTTTAATTTTTTTTTTTTTTCAATTTGTTTATTTGATAAGGCACGTATGCGTTAGCTTAAAGGTGCCATTTTTTCATTGTTTTACATTTTGAATTTCTTAAAACTAGGGGGATACACATTTCAATATTATTTTGTTTTATATAATAAAACTAAAAAAAAAACTACAGCTAACTTATACATATAAAAGAGGGTATAATATAATATTCGTAAGATTTGGGGGACGGGTCATTTGTGTGTTCTTTGTATAGTAATTCACTTTATGATTTTTAGAAGGGAGATTGTAGAAAAAATAATTATTAACTAAGCGGAACATTTTACAAGCTTATTAACTAGAGATAACTAGAAAGAGTGGTTCAAGATTAAGGGGAATTAATTAGGGCTATTTTAAAGTAGTGGTACTGTTGCGCATTTCTTAACGAGATTAAATATTGTTCAACTAAAACTAGAAGATAGGGGGGCACATAAATTTTGGGAAGATATTCAAGGGGAGAAGGGGGTGAAGTCATACATCTGTGTATCAGAGACATGGGAGGGTGGGTGGACAAGGCTGAAGGGGGGGGGGGGGGTGAGATATAAACTTTCAGTTTCCGGCATCAGGAATTAACGGCCAGGATTACAGATTCGAATGGATTGATCAACTAACACTAGAAGATAGGGGGGCACATAAGTTTTGGAAAGATATTCAAGGGGAGAAGGGGGTGAAGACATACATCTGTGTATTAGAGACATGGGAGAGAGGGTGGACAAGACTGAACGGGGGGGGGGGGATATAAACTTCAGTTTCCGGCATCAGGAATCAACGGCCAGGATTACAGATTCGAACGGATGTATCAAGTATTGGGACGCCGGGCGGTTTTCCTCGAGCCGGCAGGGGTTCCTCCAGACGATTTCGTAGTACGGCTCAGATACGGATCGGGAACACACCGCGCTGCGCGTGTGATGTTGTACTGTAGATCTCGTGTTGTTGGTTCATTCGACAGATGTTTTGTCTCGTCTTGGAGTCGTATCAAACCATCGTTGGGGTACGGTAGGCGGAAGAGGGCACTTCTGGGAATGATAAGAGAAAAGATAGGGGCATTTAAATTTGGATATTGATGGTTTTGAGGAACGTGTATATAAGGGACATGTAGAGAATATCGCGGCTTGCTAGTACATCTCGGACCGGGACATTGGGTGATCTTCCTCGGGCCCGAAGGGAATCGAATAGTTGAGATCTGGCAGAACAGTACTCGGCACATGCCCAGACAACATGTTCGATTTCGTGATAACCGTTGCCACAAGCGCAGACACCGCTATCCACGAGCCCAATACGCCGGAGATGTGCGTCCAGCGTGTAGTGATTGGACATGAGCCGAGACATCACGCGAATGAAATCCCGACCCACATCCATCCCTCTGAACCAAGGTTTCGTCGATACCTTAGGGATTATCGAATGTAGCCACCTTCCCAGTTCACCATTGCTCCATGATGTTTGCCAACTTTCGAGGGTTCTCTGATGAGTAATACTGAAAAATTCGCTGAAGCTAATTGGTCTTTCATATATGTCACCTTGCAAAGCGCCCGCCTTAGCTAAAGAGTCCGCTTCTTCATTACCTGGAATGGAGCAATGCGAGGGAACCCAAACTAAGGTAATCTTGTACGATCTTACAGACAAAGCACGCAGGCGCTCCCAGATTTTCCCCAGAAAATATGGAATGTGCTTTCTCGGTTTCATTGAACGGAGAGCCTCGATTGAGCTGAGGCTATCCGAGACAATAAAGTAATGATCGGTGGGCAAAGTATCAATGATCCCAAGGGTATACTGAATAGCAGCAAGTTCTGCGACGTAAACTGAAGCAGGATCATTGAGTTTGAATGAGGCGGTGAGGTTTTGATTGAATATACCGAAGCCAGTGGAGCCGTCGAGGCTTGACCCGTCGGTGTAAAACATCTTGTTGCAGTCGACTTCTCGAAATTTACTATGAAAGATGCTTGGGATCACTTGCGGGCGTATGTGATCCGGGATTCCACGAATCTCGTCTTTCATGGATGTGTCAAAGAAAACAGTTGAATCAGAAGCATGAAAGAGATTGACACGGTTGGGATAGTATGAAGAAGGATTGATATTTTGTGCCATGTAATCGAAGTACAAGGACATAAATCGGGTTTGAGAATTGAGCTCGATAAGCCTTTCGAAATTTGCAATTACTAACGGGTTCAAGATATCGCATCGGATGAGCAATCGATAGGAGAGTTCCCAAAATCGATTTTTCAGCGGAAGGACGCCCGCCAGCACTTCTAAACTCATCGTATGTGTCGAGTGCATACAACCCAAAGCAATACGCAAACAACAATATTGGATTCGCTCTAGTTTGATGAAATGTATGTTCGCAGCGGAGCGGAAACAGAAACTCCCGTACTCCATCACCGACAATATTGTTGTTTGGTACAGCCTGATCAGGTCTCCTGGGTGGGCACCCCACCATGTTCCGGTTATTGTACGGAGAAAGTTGATCCTTTGCTGGCACTTCTGTTTCAGATACCTAATGTGACATCCCCAGGTTCCTTTAGAGTCGAACCAGACCCCGAGATATTTGAAAGTTGAAACCTGAGCAATAGTTTGACCCATTAATTGAAGCTGTAGTTGCGCTGGTTCACGCTTCCTTGAAAATACGACTAGCTCAGTTTTCTCCGTGGAGAACTCGATACCTAGCTGGAGGGCCCAAGCAGACAAATTGTCCAAGGTATCTTGCAATGGTCCTTGCAGATCGACGGCTTTGGGACCTGTAATAGAGACCACACCGTCATCTGCAAGCTGCCTTAGCGTGCAGGAATTGACAAGACATTCGTCAATGTCATTCACGTAAAAGTTATAGAGAAGGGGGCTTAGACATGAGCCCTGGGGAAGACCCATGTAGCTAATTCGTGATGTCGATAAATCACCATGCGAAAAATGCATATGTTTTTCAGACAGCAAGTTTAGCAAAAAGTTGTTTAGAGTCGGTGAAAGACCATGCTGGTGCAGCTTCTCAGCAAGAATTTTGATAGAAACTGAATCAAAAGCCCCCTTTATATCTAGGAAAACTGATGCCATCTGCTCTTTGCTAGCATAAGCCATTTGAATTTCTGTTGAGAGCAACGCAAGACAATCGTTCGTCCCTTTGCCTTTGCGGAAACCAAATTGTGTATCTGACAGTAAGCCATTTGCTTCAACCCAATTATCGAGGCGAAACAAGATCATTTTCTCGAACAACTTTCGGATACAGGACAGCATTGCAATCGGTCGATACGAGTTGTGGTCGGAGGCTGGTTTTCCTGGTTTTTGAATGGCGATGACCTTCACTTGCCTCCAGTCATGAGGGACAATATTACCCTCAAGAAACTTATTAAATAAATTCAACAAGCGTCTCTTGGCAGAGTCTGGCAGATTCTTTAACAAGTTAAATTTGATTCTGTCTGGCCCTGGGGCTTTATTGTTACATGATAAGAGAGCAAGTGAGAACTCCACCATCGAAAACGGTGTTTCGTTCGCATTATTGTGAGGGGACGCGGCGCGGTAGATCTTCTGTGCCGGGGCGGAATCCGGACAAACCTTCTTGGCAAAATCGAATATCCAACGGTTTGAATATTCCACGCTCTCATTGGTACTGTTTCGGTTTCGTAAGCGCCGGGCCGTACTCCAAAGAGTGCTCATCGATGTTTCTCTCGTTAGTCCGTCGACGAACCGGCGCCAGTAGCTACGTTTTTTGGCTTTTATCAAACTCTTCATGCGCGTTTCCGCCATCGCGTATTGTCGGTAGCTAGCTGGCAGCCCGTCGTCCCGGAAGGTCTTATACGCAGCGGCCTTCTCCGCGTACACGTCTGAGCACTCTTTGTCCCACCATGGATTGGGAGGACGCCCGCGTGAATTCGCGTCTGGTACGCGTTTAGTCTGAGCTTGAATCGCGGTATCGAGAATCAAGCCAGCCAGGAACCCGTACTCTTCCTCCGGAGGAAGCTCTTGTGTCGATTCTACTTTTTCGGATATCGCGGACGCGTAGCTCTTCCAATCAATATTTCGTGTGAGGTCATACGAAACATTGATTGTATTCGGTGGCCCTGAACCGTTAGCAATATTAATTACGATTGGCAGATGGTCGCTGCCGTGGGGATCAGAGACTACCTTCCACATGCAATCTAACCGCAGCGATGTCGAGCAGAGGGACAGATCTAAGGCGCTCGGACGCGCTGGAGGGGCAGGAATCCGTGTCATTTCACCCGTATTCAAAATAGTCATATTGAAGTTGTCGCAAAGCTCATGGAGTAGGGTAGATCGATTATCGTCATGAAGACAACCCCATGCCGTGCCGTGGGAGTTAAAGTCACCTAAAACTAGCCTCGGTGCGGGGAGGAGTTCCGCAATATCGCAAAGCCGTCGGTGGCTAACTGAGGCTCTAGGGGGGATGTAGGTGGAAGCAATGCAAAGTTCTTTGCCTTTAATTCTGGTTTGGCAAGCGACAACTTCAATGCCTGGTGTCGAGGGGAGGTCGATCCGATTGAAAGAATAGTACTTTTTGATCCCCAAAAGTACTCCTCCGTAAGAGTCTTCTCGATCCAAGCGAATAATATTAAAATCGTGGAAGTGTAGGGTTATTTCTGAAGTGAGCCATGTCTCGCATAGGGCAAATGCATCGCATTTCAAATTATTTAGTAAGATTTTAAACGAATCGATTTTCGGGATAATGCTTCTGCAATTCCACTGTAGAACAGTGATTAAATCCTTGACCTCGTTCGATGAATTAGCCATCGAAGGATACAATCGCTGAAAGGAGGGGCCATTTCGCAGTGAACTGCATCAAGAATGTTTTTACTGCGGGGAGAAAGCTTATCAAGATACTTTTAAGGGGGTCAGAAATGTTTAACGCTGTAAGAATACGGTCCACAATGTCAGAGAAATTTATTAAGCCAGCACTGTTTTCTTTCTCTGGCTGAGATATGGGAACACTTGGGGTTTTTGATGTTCCTGGAAGTGCTGGGAACTCCTTTTCTGGGCTCAGGTTACTGAGACCGGGAGCGACTTGCTTCGGTTTTGCACCAGTACTTCCTTGAGTAGTTATTTTAGGGGGACCATGAAGAGACACCTTCTGGCCTTTACGACGAAGCTTGGAAGAGGAAATGTTCTTCCTTTTTCTACTACTTCTAGGCACAGCAGAAGATGTTCCCTCCTGGGGTTCATCACAGTCGCCTTCGTCAGTAGACAGGTTGGTAAAGATGTTCGTAGAGACAGGTGGCGTAGCTATCTTAAGCATTTCTGCAAAAGATCGCTTAGAGCGTCCCTGAAGGGAACGCTTAAGATTTTCCTCGCGCTGTTTGTACGCGGGACATGAAGGGAGATCATGTGGGTTTCCCCCACAGTAGAGGCACTTTTCGACATCTCTACCACAGGAATCATCCGCATGATTCCCACCGCATTTCCCACAGCGGGCTTTATTGCTACAATGGGAGGCTGTGTGTCCCAATTGTTTGCAATTAGTACAGTTCATGACCCGCGGCACAAAGAGGCGAACAGGTAGACGAACCTTGTCAAAAAGGAGGTAATTGGGCAGGGCAGAGCCGGCGAAGGTCACCCGATAAGAGTCTGAGTTGACGTATGTTTTCTTCCCGTCAGCTGCGACTGATGCTGAATGCAAACGTTTGCATTCCAGTATCTTCACTGGCTTAAGCATGGGGTCTTTGAAACAGCCAGTCCCATATTTTAGCAGGTCCTCGCAATTCAGACTCGAATCGGAAACGACCCCACTGACTTCAACCCTGCTAGCTGGAATATACACCCTGTACTCCCTCGTAAAGGGCTCGTATCCAGCAATATCGTTTGCCTGAGTTGAACTGTTAACCACCACCCGAAGCTTATCAGGCCGAATTTTCGATATTTCTGTCACGGCCGAATACCGATCCGTCAGAACTCGAGAAATCTGCAACAGATTCAAACACTTTTTTTCTTTGGTCCGAAAGAAGATCACAAATGGCCCGGTGGCCGAGCTCGGATATACCTTGAGCCGGGGAGCCGATTTTATTTCGACGTCCATCTCACCTTGAGATGAACCGCCGTCAGGGGAAGTCATTTTTGCACGGGCCTATTGCCCAGTGCACGTTATTAAGACAACCAAGAAGGGGAAACGAAAACTAATACTTAGCTTGTGTATGTAACGGTATCCAGACGGCTTACTAGAAGAACACTGTTTCACTTCACTGACCGGCTAACAGTACTCAGAAACAGAAACACAAAAGAAGGGAAAAAATACTGAAACCTCAGCTAGGCGCAGAGTGTGTAAATAACCTTGAACGCGGATTAACACTATTTGTCGCTATAGAGTGTACGGACCGATGACAAAAGACTTCTATCTCGACTGAGTGCTCGATAACGAATGACTGGTTTAATGATTTTAGAATCATTGAAAATATACCATTTCTTATCAAAGAAGCTTGTTATGCCATTGCACGAGAAAAGCGGCAATCAATCATTGCGTCACTTCGGTCAGAATTTTGAAAATCGGTTTTTATTTTTAGTGTTTTTGACAATTTCCCTAATTCGAAAGTAAACATTATTGTTATCAATGAAAACAATATTTAAGAATATACTACAGACTCTCGCATTTTCAATTTAAAAAGGTTATTCATTTTCTAAACTTAGAAACATCGAGTAATTTCCATTTTTCAATAAAAAGGCAATTGCATGTAATAAGCGGAAACCAATCAGAGCATCGCTTCGATCAGAAATTTGTAAATTGAAATTTTGGTATTCATACAAACAAAAACAAGAAAAATTCATATTATTTTTGATAATGAAAAATGTTCATACCTATTTATACCTATGTACAGTGTTTTTTTTCGCCAAAATCGTGCGATCTATTAATTACGCCTAAATCGCTAGATTTCGGTCAATGATGTCTTCGGAGGAATTCGTGACCATTACAAGTCCTTTCATATTGTGCCATTATTTTGATGATTAATTTCCCTAAAAATGAGAGATATAATACAACTTTCTTGCAGGTGCATATATTACAATTATGTGTTTGTCAAAGTTGTAGAGCAAGCTTTTGCCAACAACTTTACTGAAGACATAAAGTCTTTATCTTTAATAACTTCAACATTATTGCTGGTTGTTTGTGGATGAACAGTTTAAAGCAAATTCATTACTACAACTTTTAAATATAATTTTGACAAGTTCGGTGGGTTCTGTAGAAAGGATTGAACTATCGAAATGTGCAACTTTCTATATTACTACAACGGCTTATCCTGTGTATTTTCTAAATTATATTGCACTTTTTGAAATATAAAGTATTTCAAATGGTCTTCTGAAAACTTCTGAGCTTACGTCAATAGTGTTTTCGGACTACTTATCAAAAATTGCTAGGACTGTCATTTGCAGCTATTATTTTCGTGATTAATCCTCTTATAAGTGAGATTTTAAACTCATTTTTTTTGTTAAAAAAATGAGCTGACGTCTTTGGAAGAGTTGTGGAGATTTCTTTCATGAATATTTTTTTCTAAATATATGAAGTCTCTTGTTGTAATGCTTAAGATGTTATAGGTCGTTATATTCGGATGACACCGTCAATCGTCAATTTCAATCGTCAAAATACACAATTTTCATTTACGCACAATTTTTCATACCTCGAGTATTTTCGAAGATATTGGACATTTTTTTAAAAACAACAGTTTTTTCAAATCATCATGTAACTCTACTGGAGACAACGAGAGGCAAGTGAACTCTATTGGGCATTTATAGTATTAATGTAGCATTTCTAATTGCAACTAGAGTTGGCTGCCCGTTTTTTCCGTTTAAAAGCTATTATTTTTAAAACTTTTGTAAATTTTACCAAACATAACCCAATAACTTCTAAGTCACAAGAGATAGACCAATGATCTCTTCTAGAAAGATAAGTATCTTCACCAGACGAACAACTTTCTGGAACATTAAGCTTCATCTACGATAATTAAGAAGTTTTGTCGAAAAAAAGGTTTTAAGGGGTCGTTCACAAACATCCGGTCAATAACTTCGAGTATACTGAAAATAGAGATTTTTAGTCTTCAGTAAAAATGTTCACAAAAACAAGTTCTTTAACATTTCTAAAGATTTCATCCTATTTTTCATACATTGAAAAAAATGTGGTAAATGTCTCACTTCAAGGGGAATTAATCACTATAACTATATCATCAAAATGAAGGTCTTGGATCGTCATAAAATATCCTAGAAGAAATCATTGCTGTACTATGGAACAGTTATATAACAGTTAGATATATAGCGGCAGTGCAGTTTGCTACGAATGATGGAAAAGACTATTTTTAGCCGGCCTATAACTTAAAAAAAATTAAGGTTTATGGCTCTGATTGAGATAAGAATTTTCCCATTTCCCGTGCTGTTTCCTGGTATTTTGTTGTCAGAATATCAGCTTTTTCTTTAGTTATGAAATTGATGCTATTATGCGATGAAATCTTGCTTTTGTCTTATCACGACATCGAACCTGTTATTTGGTCTTGCACTGTACGTCAACGTGGCAAGCTTCTTTACGGGCTCCGGTATGATCGTTCGATGTTCCTGAGAGAAAACTCGTTTACTATTTCGAATCTAATAACTAATCACGGATTAAGTAGATTGAATCGTCCAAAATTTTCTAAATTTGTTTTTAAAACAACTTCAGACTAGATTTGCTGTGGCGGTAAACAATCCAACCAGATCCCAGCCTTTAAATATTACCATCTCAGTCTACCGGTTTTGATATGTAGTCCCGAACTAGAAGCTCAGTCCGCATTCATGCAAATAGCTACGACTGGTGTAGAAAGATAAACTTTCAGCAGCCCTATACTTACAGTTTCATAAATAAGACATAAATCGAAAAACAATTCTTTTTGTAACCTACCAACGTTCTTTCACAATAGTTCGTCCCATATTGCTTTTTTGTAATCAGTGGCGAAAAAAAAAATTAAATTAAATTAAAAGTCATAGTAAGACATGATAATCTCCGGTGCTAAGTCAATGCGAGATACTGATGAGACGCAGTCGAATCTAAAATTGTTAAACTTACTAAGACTAAAGACATAAAATCACGTGTTTTTAAGAATTGATTTGTTATAAGAAAAATAAAATTTCTTGTACTTTCATAAAAAAAATGTAAAACTATTCCAGCAGGGGTTCGGATGAATTCGCGGAATTGACAATCCCGCCTCTATCCGCCGCACAATGGTCAACCCAAGCGACCATTTTTTTTCCTTACCAATATTGAGTGATTTGTCACCCGATAATTGCCCAATACTTTTCAATTGAGCCAAACTGCAGACTGTTTAATGGATTGATATCCTGCTCGTCGAAGTAGAGCTTATTGTTACGGTCCCGGCTCTAGTGCACGGAAAAAAATCCGTTCATAAATTCATGAACGAAAGATCACGCTTTCGTGAACTGAACGATTTACGAAAATCGTGACCAAGTTCCTGAAATTGTGAATAATAAACCTCGTATTCATAAAACTATTTGTGTTTCCAAAAAACTTGTTCGCCCCGGTTGCTACTTTCGAATGTTTGGTTGGGTTACTATTGTTGTTCCCTGAACATGTATAGATTTTGTTATGATTTTTGTTCATAATTGGGGAATACACAGCCGACAGTCAAACGATGTTCATGATTTCAGGAGGTTATTCGCGATTTTGGTGATTTACCATCACGCGCCTGTGCTATTTTAGTCATGTGTTTACTATCGGATTTTTTTGTCAGACTAGCGGGATTTATGTTCATGATTTCAGGATCTTAGTCGCGAATTTCGTAATTTCTATGCACGTTATCGTCATATTTTAGTCACGAGTAGAGTGATCCAAATTCATGATCTCAGGATCTTAATCGTGATTTTTGATATTTTTATCATGAGTAATGTGATTTATGTTTATGTTTTCAGGAACATTTTCATGATTTTCGTAATTTCTATTCACGTTGTCGTGATATTCGAGTCACGAATAACGATGTTTGTTTATTTATGTGCTTGATTTCAGGATCTTAGTTAAGATTTTGACATGTATGTCACGAGTTGTGTGATTTATGTTCATGATTTCAAGATCATAGTCCCAATTTTCGTAATTTCTATTTACTTTATCGCGATATTTTATTCTAGAGCTCACTTTCGATTTTGACACGTGGAGCTATCAAGAATACATGAATAATATTTCATGATTTTGTGAACTATTTCACGAGTACGGATATTGGATCGTGACTAATATATTAGAAATCACGAATTAGTTTACGATGATTGAATGGATTAATGAATAAAATTTCAAGTTCCGTGAAATAGATCACGAGAAAATATCCAGAATATTTTGATTTTGTGAACTAATGTTCCAAAATCTATGAATAACATCATAAGTCAACCTTTGGTTTTACGAATAATGTTCAAAAAGTTGTGAACTTGTTCACGTACACAAAAATTTATTTGGTAATTACGTGGTGGAAACCATGACTGAAGTTCACAAAACAAAAACATATATTTCCGCTAATAGAAGCGTATGTGGGCGTCACTGAAGGGATATTTAACATTATTATAAAACACATGATTTTTGTTCACGGTCCTATTTTCGTAACGCAAAAACGTGATTGTTCCAGAATGTATGGCACTTTATTCACGATTTTGGGAACAATTTTTTTCCGTGTGGTCGCTGGCCAAATCCGGCCAGAATTTCACTGGAACCTTATGGATCAGCATGAAAAAATACAGTACATTTGCTTATACACCATTGAGTCCTTCGTTTTGGTGATGATGCTTGTTTTGACTATACTGCTGCAAATTTCTTGCCAGATCGTCAGTTTTCGCGGCGAACGTAAATCTGAATTTACTGAGGACTTCAACGAATGCTATGGCCAGATAAAACATTTGTTTGGGATCCTGCCTGAAATCCATCTTTTCATAGTTTTCGTCAACAATCGTGTATTTCGTCCTCTAACTTTCGTATTACGGTACTAGGTTCTGTTTCATCGTACTGTTCAATTTCTTGGAAGCACGGAATGTGCTACTCGTAGACAGATCTACCGGATGGTACAATGGCGATCCAAGAGCACTGGTTCTCCCTTCATCGACATCTTCGATCTCAACTGCCGATTCGAAGTTACAGCAGCGAACCTCTTCAGAACATCTTCCACGGTAAGACCGGCATTGCGAATGGATCACGTCGGATGAGAAGGATCAATTTTCTTTCAGTTTATTTGTTCCTTTGGTGTATCTACCCCAGCAAACCCCTTGGCCCCAATAGGGATTACGTAAACTACTTACATCTAAGGATAGACAGGATCGTATTTCTCGTCAAATGGACGTCAAATGCTGTGGCAACTCTGTTGAAAACTCTCCGAAGTTCGGCAACAGCACTGTGGCGAACGTAGTTGGTTCTCCTGAAAGGTAGTCGTAGAAGAGAGTTGTTACGCAGAGTTCGATGGCGGGCTTAAAGATCCAGGCGTTCAGAAAATCATCGACAAATAGGGCAGTTCCTGCGGATACAACAGAGAGTATCGAGGTGTATTAACTCTAACGTGTTCCACCATGGAACGATGTCTAAGACCAAAGCGTATGAACCGGCGTTTAACAGCTGAGATTCTGTCAACCCACTTCTGGCAGTACGGATCCCAAACAGCAGAACAATATTCTAGCGTTGAGTTGATCAACGCACAATAAAACGATCTAAGATAGTATGTGTCCCTAAAGTTTCATGCTATCTGAAAGATGAACCCTGGCTGTCTTGGTGCATTACCCACAAGGTATGAAGTATATGGTTTGGGTGTTAGTGTCGATTCCTATAAGACTCCGAGATCCTTGAGGTGAGATTTTCTTGGAATACTCATGCAGAACAAACGGTATTCGAACTGGATCAGATGAGGTTTCCGCATGAACGTGACGATTGAACATTGGATCAGGTGTAACACTATTCCGCTTAGTTCACAACGTGTACTGAGGCTATCCAGTTCACTTTGAAGAAATTCGTCATCGGTTGAATCACGTATCGGTCGAAAAATGTACATTTCGTCGCCGAAGGAAAGGCGATGTCCTTGTAGTATATATTGACGTCATTAAAATAGAGGAGAAATATAACTGGATCGAGGTGGCTTCCTTGTGGGATGCTACATATAGCTGGAAATAGTGCAGATTGACAGTCTTTAACACTAAATGGGAGTTACCTTCCATCAAGATAAAAAAATTAAAGGGTTGTGTACAGGACACGACCACGGTGACATTAAAAATATAGCTTTTTTTTATCTATCACACATATCGACACACGTTCTTGTTCACTCGCCTGTTTTCATATGTTACAATTTGCTATATACCCTCCCCATTAAAACATAATTTATTGAAGGCCTTTTAACGGTAATCTATTAATTAATCAAGTATCTCACTAGGTGATTGGCATTATTTGGCTGATCCATCTAGTAAAAATAGGCTGGTCTGTCCAGAAAATATATTCAAAAGAAAAGTTCCATATTGAGAGCTGTGATGAGGAAACCCCCGCCCGCCAACGGAAATATACAGATTCTCCATAAAATATGAAATTTCATTTTCCATTTAAATTTTCAATAATGTACTAATGAACTTAAGTATACAATCTTAAGTGTAAGTATTTCTTGATCGATTAGTGGTGGAAAAATGAAATTTTTTGATAAATTACATTGTTATGCAACGTTCGTACTACCAGTTAAAACGGGTTTTTATGCTATCTTGGTGACATTTTTCTTGTTGCTAATTATTAAAACGTGTTATAACTCTGTAGTGTAAACATTGTATTATTAAACCAATTCTGCAGCGTTTTATGTTATATAGGTGTTTTATGTGGTAATAGGACTGACATAATTATATCTTCAGTACAGCGGTCTGTTTCATAATTTAAAACAGATTTATTTTAAAATTTAAATTAGTATACCCAACCGTATTTGTTGTATACCTTAAAACGCAATTAGAACTGTGTTTTAAATATATAGGGCAGGACAGATACTCTGACTGCATAGACTGGGAAAACAATTTTAAGTTCAGTAACGCTTAAGACATGGCTTGAATTTTAATCGAAAAAGAACACCCGCTTAAACTGCTGCTGGGACGGTAAGTTCTGTTTTAAAATTTTCCGTTTTGTGCAGTACGAAACAAAAGTGTTTGAAATTAGAAAACAAAAAGTTCTGCTGGGAATGTGATTGTTTCCGATGCAATTACACTCAGATTTTTCACGCAAGGGATACAGGCCGCGTAAATTTAAAAAAAAAACGCGTTTATGAAAACCGCGTAAATTTCAAAATCCGCGTAAAAAACCTGAGTGTACTCTCCTATATAAAATACTACGCTGCTGAACAGTGCAATAACTACAGAAGCACGTTGTCAGATGCCTTACTGATAAAAAACATATAACCGAAATATGAAACATGAAAACCAATTGGCTCTTTACCCTACGCAGCTACAAAGCGCAGTAAACATGGATTAACAATTAAATATATTTTTACATTTCTTATAAAAGAAATGTATAGAATTCGCTCAAACTTTCAAGATTTTTTCCGAGGCCCGGAGGGCCGAGTCTTATATACCAATCGACTCAGCTCGACGATTTGGGACAATGTCTGTGTGTGTGTGTCTGTGTGTGTGTGTATGTAACGGACAAATTCTCATTCGTGTTTCTCAGCAATGGCTGAACCGATCTTATCCAAACCAATTTTAAATGAAAGAACTAAAAAACAGTATGAACGCTATTAATTTGTTTTTGATTCTGATGTTTAGTTTTTAAGATATGAATGTTTGAATGCGTAAAAATGGCGTTTTTGCAGTTTTTTTAAATTATCTGCCGGAATTGACAATACAGATTACCAATTTATATGTTTTTAGACAGCTTTAACGAATACCTTTCGAACAAGCTATAGATTGTTGAAATAGGACTATTATCAAAAGAGATATTTAACATTAAATGCGGACGAAAGATTTTTATCATTTCCCATTGCCAGAAATATGACCAAAAACATATAATCTATTATTAACGCCAAAACGGCTTATTTTAGGTCAATTATATCTTCGGAGAATTTAATGGAGGTAATATGCCCTTTCTTTTGGTATTGTGCTTTTGCTAATTAATCCCCCTATGAGTGAGATATTTTCACAAATTTTCTTGGAAGTGATTATATCGAAATGATGCCTTCAGCAAATTTGTAGCTCTTACTTTTGCGAATAACTTTACTGAAGACTTCAAATATCTATTTTGAATACTTTAAAAGTTATGGCTTGTTGTTTGTGGATTACTCTTCGTCGCCTATTTATTGTTCAATATAGTAATAATCAATTGAAATAAGCCAAACATTATTTCGATAAAACGAATTTTGTATTTCTTTTTTCTATCTACAACTGCTAGAAATAATCACCGAACATTTCCAAGTTGTCTGGAAGGAACTTGATAACTTATCAGTGCAAAAATGTTCATTTGTGCTAACCTTCTGACTGCAATTTTTCTAACTTATGACCATCGGATCGATCTGAAACATATCGGAAAATGAAAAGCGAAGTAAATAACTCCAAGCAACGGCGTAGCCAAGAGAAGGTTTTGGGGTTTTACACCATACAACCCCATCCCCCCCCCACCCAAAAAAAAAAATTGGATTGAAGTTGAAAATTTATTGATGCTGACTGATTTAATTCAATATTACAATAACAATTATCTGATCCGTAGATTGATAACCTGTTGTTGTAAACATCATGAGGACTTTTGATAAATTGTCGGAATGGGGTACTGATATGTAACTGATCTATTGGTCTTGATTTCACAGTTGTCTAATAGCATCAATATCAAATTCCTGCCTGAAAACATTCCAATAGAAAATTCCAGAGTTCTGTAATCAATCATAATCCTCAGATTTATTTTCAAATTTTCAGCTTTTTTCCTACACAATATTACGAAAGCTTATTAAACAATTTTTCCTAATAAGTTTGTGAAAATTATTAACTATTTGAATTTTTTTAATAGTTTTATTTTTTATTCAACCGTGATTTTTTAATAAATAGTGACCATCGCTTCACAACGTAGTCTATTTTTCATGGCTTGCGGTGAGCACGATCTCTCGAATTGCTGAACTGAAAATTATGGAATAGAAATTAATTTTTAGTATTCTTTACAGACCCGCTGGTGCCCTAAGACGATTTCGCTAGATTTTTAGAGCACTGTGCACTAGACTGCCCAGAAAAATGATGAATTTTTGAAAACTCAATCGGCCCATCCCTGAGTCGATTCCTAGTCCCACCAGGAGTACTTGTACCAAATTTGAAGCAAATCGGACAAGTCTAACTACCGGACCAACGGGCCTGAAGTTTATGTTGGATTTTTCAACAATTTACATGAAGAAAACTCACTAGCTCGTATTTTCGCCGCTAGGGGGCACTGTATACATCGTATTATCACTGTAAGTGAAAATAAGAAAGATATTTTAATTATCTACAACTTAGTCGAAGACTGCTGGTAAATCCGGCTATGTTAAAAGAAGTTATTAAACTTTTAACGAAGTGATGTCTGAGTCAGTTTTGCATGGGGCCTAGCAGTGCATGGTTGTGTATCAGTACTCGAGTCCCGCGAACTATATATTTTTGTGAAATAATGGTTAGATTTAGCCGAATAGTAGGTTTACAAGAATTATAGTAAATAATACGAGTTATGTTTTGGTTAGAAAATTTTAGTTCCACCTGTGATCGCATAGAGGGCGCCACTACTAACTTTTCATAAAAGAGAGATAGAGTATCAAGATGTTCAGAAGAAATACAGAAAAATGCCTGTTCTATAACTTTGTAGAAGACACCAAATTTCTATCTCTCTCCGTTGAAAAGTTAGTGTTGGCGCCCTCTATGCGGTAACAGGTGGAACTAAAATTTTCTAATCATAGCATGACTCGTATTATTTACTATAATTCTTCTGAACATACCATTGAGCTAAACCTAACGATTATTTCACAAAAATGTTTAGTTCGTGTAAATCGAGTACTGATACACAACCATGCACTATTAGGCCCCATGCAAAACTGACTCAGACATCACTTCGTTAAAAGTTTAATAACTTCTTTTAACAAAGTCGGATTTACTTGCAGTCTTCGACTAAGTTGTAGACAATTCAATTATCCTTCTTATTTTCACTTACAGTGATAATACGATGCATACAGTGCCACCTAGCGGCGAAAATGCGTGCTGGTGGGTTTTCTCCATGTAAATTATTGAAAATTCCCATACAAACTTCAGGCCCGTTGGCCGGTAGTTAGACTTGTCCGATTTGCTTCAAATTTGGTGCAAGTACTCCTGGTGGGACTAGGAATCGACGCAGAGGTGGGCCGATAGGGGTCATTTTTTTCCTGTCACCCTACTGTGCACCCAGTGCATTAACGCAAGTGACGGAAGGTTATCGAAAAGTTTCGTGAAAATGAAAATTCCAGTAACGATGATGATTTTCCCAAACGGTTCGTTTTCGTGAGGTTTTTATTTGTTCTTTTGCATTAGGATTAGCGATAATAATTCAAATCAAGAATACTACTGGGAAGTCACCTTTAGAAAAAGTCGGTGTCGAAGTAAAATTTGAAACTATGCACGCATGTACTTCAGAGATAGCGTGATATCAGGAGCTGCGATTTCATTTCAACGCTTTTTTGTGAAAAGGGCGATACTTACAAATGTAAACATAGGGCTTTTTTCTTACATGCGAATGAAGGCTTTGAAACGCAACAAATTAACCTAAAAATTTGGATTCTACGATACTGCTTTCTTAAACTACAGCAAAAAGTATAACAGGCGAAACTGTATTTTTGTTTGTTTATTTAAAGTTTCGCCCTCCACGCTCCATGCAAACAAACAGGGCGATACTTTTTTTGCTAGCAGTTTAGAGGCGAAACTGTTATTTTCGTATTTTTAGGATTATCAAACTGATACCAGCTGTAAATAGTAACAATGATCTCTATTGAAAAAACCCGGACGAAATCGGTGGTGTAAAACGGTAGTTATTGTAAAAAAACGTAAGGGCGATACTTCAATGCTGATAGATGGGACCGAAAAAGTAAACAATCGCCAAAGGGCCGATACTATCATTTTGTCAATTTCAATAGCAAAAACAAATTTTAATTTAATAATTTCAAATACTTTATGAAGTTTTGGGTTTCGATCACTGAATAATGCAATCTAGGATGCAAAAAATACAATAGTTCTTAAATAGGAAATAAAACCAAGTCTGGAAATATACACTGTTGATTTTCTTTGAATGGTATCACTGCTAGTGTCGCCCTTTTCAAGAAAAAGCGTTGATTTCTTAGTTCTCAGTCGCGTTGGAAATTTGAGTAAAATATAAACTTCAAATCGATTCAAAAAAAAATCGTTTTTTTTGTTTCAGTACAATATATAACCCCTTTAGGAAAATTCAGTTTTCCCACCACAATATAGATATTTTATTAACAGAGCATTAACAATAATTCGTTGGTATGTCTATTTTATGGGCCATTTTTTCGCTTTCCCATTGATTTGGTTTGAGATTTCTAGCACTGATGTTATCCTATGCTGATTTGAGCGATTCTCTGAGTCCTGCTACTATCCCATGTAGTATGTGTTATCAAAAACATCGCGAAGCATCAAGTTCTAAATGCTCTCAAACGATATAATATCCGAAGAGTGATAGGAGTTATAAGAAATGTCTCATCACACTGTTAGGTGGATTAAACACGTTTTTTCAAACGCAACACTCTTAAGCAGCACACACCGTATTGAATTAAATCCAAACCACCCCGCCCACCCACTTTGCAAATCATTCTGTGACACCATGCTGGTACCCGACAAATCCGCACACGGCCACCGCTGCCGAAAATGCATAGCGTCTACCGCTTATTGTAGTGCCCAGACGCTGCAGCCATGATCTTACCCGTTCGACATAAGAACAAAAACTGATTCAAACGGGTACGCGTCACCTCTATTTATAAACTAACCGTATATGGTTTAGTCACTTAGGTGCGAGTGTGTGCAAATGCCAACGTTACCGAAAATCGATAGCGCTTATTGCATCGCCCGGAGACGACGTTGCTCGTGTGGGATAAGAGCAACAACTGATTTAAACGGACATGCGTTGCTTCTATTTATGACTTTTCGTGTTTCATTGAGCAACTAAGCTGCCCTCTTTTGACGGCTGTGTCTGAGAAATCTGCCTCACGAATGGTATTTTCCCGTTTTTTGTGAACTTTTTAATTTTACCAATTTCCAAAAGTCTACTTTTATTGGGGAGATATTAAATTATTACCAATATTTAAGTTAGGTGTTTCTGAATCGGTTGGTGTATGAATGATTAAAATCCATCTAGTAATATCGGAGTTATAAGCGTGCAAACCTTACATAGTTTCGTTACATGGGAGATAGTTTAGATTTTAGAATGACACCTAGCCCCAGATAGTGGAGTAAGACATTTTTAATGTCAAAACGAAACCAACGAAGAAGCTGTCCATGAATACCGAGTTCACATATCTTGGCTATTGTGATATCTTGCGTTACTATTGAATAAATTGGATCTGGATTCTAAATGAACCAGACTACGAAATTAAAATTTTTTTGAACTAGTGTAAATAATCTATCGAATGAGAATCGTTTTATTAAAAAGTGATTTTTGAAAATGTCATAAGAGAGATAGCATTTGTGGTAAAAGGGAAGGTCTTTCTCAAAATTTTAAAATTTTTCGAATTCATTAAAATCAACCCAAAGAAACTTGCGTCCTAAAATAGCTTCTCTTGGATTTGGTAGAGACGGGTCCATATATCAACAATCTTTATGTGCTGTGAACTAAAAATATTCACAAATTTTGAGTCGCTCTCTAATTTAATGGTCATACTGTCATATGTTTCAAATCAATTTATTCGTCACACTGCACACTCCTTCTGATGACAGCCTGCGTCCCATCACTTCCACCATCAAGTTCAGCATCTAGCACCTCTCTTCATAAATATTTACATTAACCTATCAAACCGGACTGCGAGCTGCTAATGAACACTAGACTCGACACACCAGCCACCCAGTCCGGGGCGTCAACAAGCGGTATTATTTTGCAGCTATTTTTGCGTTGTTTTGTGTTCCGTTGCAAGTCCTACGCCACTCGTCTGGCCCTGTGTTCATTCTGGAGCGCGATCGAGCGCGCGTCTGGCGATCTGTTCTTGCTATTCTTGATGTTTCGCTCTGCTCAATCTAGTTATCTTTGTTCGTTTTTGTTATTCGATGATTATTGATAGTTTATTACGCTTACATCGTTGATTGTTAGATAACAGTTGAATCGAAAACAAAATATTAATATTTTCATTATGTATGCTGATCGCATTCGCTTAGAAAGTTAATGCTAGATTGTTGTTACTATCTTTGACCAAATAGTCCCAAAAATAAATCATTCTCTCGAGTATAACGGGAGTTATGTCCGGTCAAAATCTCACCCTACTACTCCATTAAATTTTTGAAACGGATCCCCAATATTGAAAAGTTGGATGCATTCTACAGAACAAATACGTGTTTTCACTGTTGACTTTGAAGTATTAAAAAACCTCAGCAATCACTATGTCAATTTTAACCTAGGACGGATAGTTACGCTACTCTTGCTAAAGAGTATGACAACTTTATCTCGCATACGAATTAACCTCAAGTGCCATTTGTGGCGCTTTGCAAAACCAAACCAAATGTCGCAACACGACGACGACGAAACGAAAGATCGAGCGATCGATCTGCTGCGCGACTGACTAGACGATCGCATCGAATCGATCGCGATAGCCGTCCTGGAGACGGACTGGTCGCGCCGTAGCAGTGCGGTTGCAGTGTGCCCCACCGCGTCGGTCCAGTAGCAACCTGTTCCATTTGGTTGTTCGAGTAAATTCGCCAACTATATTCGCATCGAACCGATTGGAACAATGCAACTCACGAGCGACACAATTCTGAACACGTGGGGATCGCGAGAAAAGGGGTGGCAGAAATCTGGGGAAGGTTAGGAAAAATAAAGAACCATTTGTCGTACGTACGGTGAAGTGCGAGTTTCTTTTTTCTTTTCATTCCCTTCAAACACTCATTATTATTACCGCACTCTCGGAACGGGTTGTAATAACTTACGACAGTTTATAGCAGGGTTTGTTTAGTACATGACGACGTTGTAGTCGTTGCCGTTGCCGTTGTCGTCGTCGTCGTAGTCGTCAAACGGCGTCATCATGGGTTCATAGTAGCAAATGTAGTACACACAAAAGAAGTCACGTAGTAGCCGAGCGCGCGATGATTGGCACCCCGTTCGGCAGGGGATATTAGCTGGCAGGCTGAAAACTATTTCGCGATTTCTGATGGTGGCTGGCGTTTGACGACGTCGCGACGGGTTGACTGGTTTGAAGTGCACATGAGTGTTGTAGCGAGTCAAGTTGAGCTTCAAGGGCACGCGGCTAGTGCATGCATGCCTGGATTTTCCTGATGGGTGAGTATGGTTGCAGGGGTGGGAAAAAGTGGGGGTTGTAGTGGATTTCAAAGAGGGAAGTCATTTAGCGGGTTCTAATTGATGGTCGTGTTTTTGATGGATTCTGATTGCTATTAAAATAGGGCTAATGAATAATTGCTTGACAGCAGTTGAAAAAATTATCGCCAATCAAAACGTCTATTTTGTCAATCCACTAAGAAGAAACAAAGCAATATACTACACTAATTTTCCGTTATGCGCCCAACAAAGAAAAACGCCTTTTAGCAAGTGGACAAGGACCCGGGTACCCGCAAATTGAAACGCTCATAGCAATGAAATTTTTTACCAAATTGAACGCTTTTGGATGTTTTGAATTCAGGATCTCTGTTACACTGTATATATTCTAGCTGCAAAACCAAAAATTTGAAAGTGCCTTCTATATACCAAAGTTACAAACATACTGATTCAAAACCTGTGAAAAAACATTTTTAGACAGTTTGCTGTTTCAGAAACCAAAAGCATTTTTGATTTTTTTTAACCCTAGGGTCAATCGGCTCTTTTTCAGGTCGGAAATTTTTTCAACCCTATGTGCGTGGTTGGGAATTGAAACCTGACGAGCTGCGTTCAAGGTAATCGACTTACCAATGGGGCAAAACCCGCCCCTGTCTTTTTGACTTATTCTGGGCTCTCGATTCGAAAATCTAAACATACCGCCATTCATACATATTTTACATACCGGCTAGAAGGGCGAAAGTTTGATATGGGCTTCCTATATTTCAAGCTTGAATGTGTTTTACAATTAACCCTTTCATGCCCAACTTTTTTCTAGTGCATGTAGGGTTTCAAAACTATTTTTCCTTGAAAACGGTTGGGTCAAGAAACACGAAAGGCCTATTTTCATAAAGATAGGGGCTTCCATGGCAGTGCTAGAAGCTGATCAATTTTTACCTTCTTATGCTCAATGCAATTCTCCTAGAATAATTACAATAGTCCAATTACGTGGAAAACGTAGCCAACGACAGTCTAAATTGATAAGTTTTATCAGTTTTCAATAATATTGCACCATAACGAAGATATATGAAAAAATCTTTTTCCGTCGTCAACGTAAACTGTCCCTGGCAGCACTGCTCCATTGGAATCCAATCAGACTAATTGCAATAACTTCTGTTCTAGAGCTGATCCTTGTAACTGTTAATACTCAAATTAAAGGCAATAATCACATTAATGAGCCTTACTTGTTTTTGTGAGCAAATCTCACCTCAATCAAAAGTTATAGCTGTTTAAAAACGTTGTTGTCCACAAACAACATGGGCATGAATGGGTTAAAGAAACAGTGAAAAATTATTGGATGTCTCAGATTTTTTACGTTGCGTGGACAACTTCTTTCTGGCTGTGGACTCAATTTTCCATCGACTATTGCCTCTTGAAGGCTTTGCCAAGTCATCATTGTTGATGTTGTATTAGTCCTCACGGTTGGATGCTCTTTTTTCTATGTAAAATTTATGAGTGATGAAAGAAAAATCCGTCTTTGAATTTTGCGCCTTCGTTAGTTTGGATGTAGCAGGTGCTGTCGACGCACAAATTCACCGAGAAACATGGCGACCGTGCCGGTTGAGTCAATTTCTTTTGATTTTTTAGCTGCTTCCGAAATCGTCTCTTCATAAACAGTATCATAGTTGGGCTACCGATTGTAATTTAGTAGATGATGTTGAAGGCTCTGTGTTGGATTTTATTAGACCGTCCGTACCCATGGACACCTTTGACATAACAATATATTTCAGATTGTTAGGCACAATAAAGCTATTGGGCTCATTTCAATTATTGAATACGTAAAAAAGCATACAATTTCGCATATGATGGAGCTGTATAAAGGCTCCAAAAGTTTTAGTTCCATTTTCACCTTGCAAACAGAAAGACGGATACGACAACATTATAAATCCACGGCCTCTGTGTTAAACCGAAGTGTGTTCCCAATTTGCTTCGACAACTCACTCAGCTTAAGCTACAAACAACAAATAAACTATCGCAAGAATACAAGTAACAGAGCTTTATCCATCGCGTCCGATTGTAGCAACTGTTTTTGAAGATTGTTTTACTCGCCTCTAGTACAGGCTTGGATTGGCCGTCAATTGTACCTATTGATAGCTCGCAGGTATCCACGCTTTTTAAAGAGATCGAACAGGAGAAAACGTTGGTAGGTAAAGGTGAGCTTTCAGCTGGGGAGTCGACAATATTTCGACATCTATCTCACCTTGATGCGAATTATTGCTAGGGGAAGTCATTTTTTCATGGGCCTAGAACCCAGTTCTGTGTACAATCGGCACATTACCAATCCTGCTCAGAAATTACTGAGGAAATATTTGTTTTACAGTCGAATTTAATTTTTATGAGAGCACAAATGGTGTTACACTGACTGAGTATAATGCTATTGAGCGAATGCCACGTCCCAATGTATTTCATGTTATTTTTTCTTGTTTTGGTTTGTTTTGATTTGCGGTATTGTGTTATGTTATGTTGTATTGAGTTGTGTTGTGTTGTGTTGTGTTGTGTTGTGTTGTGTTGTGTTGTGTTGTGTTGTGTTGTGTTGTGTTGTGTTGTGTTGTGTTGTGTTGTGTTGTGTTGTGTTGTGTTGTGTTGTGTTGTGTTGTGTTGTGTTGTGTTGTGTTGTGTTGTGTTGTGTTGTGTTGTGTTGTGTTGTGTTGTGTTGTGTTGTGTTGTGTTGTATTGTGTTGTATTGTATTGTGTTGTGTTGTGTTGTGTTGTGTTGTGTTGTGTTGTGTTGTGTTGTGTTGTGTTGTATTGTGTTGTTTTGTGTTGTGTTGTGTTGTGTTTAAACCGAATACTCGACGGACACGAATGACAATACTTGAACGGTCCTAAATAAACACAAACAAAAATTCTATGCTAATCTATTTTTTCATATATTTTTTCTTTTATTTTATTTTACACCATTTTATTTTATTTTCTCTTAGTTTATTTATTTCATTTTATTAATATTTTTAATTTTATTTTGTTCAATTTTATTCATTTTTATTACTTTATTTATTTTATTGGTTTTATTGATTTTATTGATATTATTGATTTTATTATTTTTTATTGACATTATTGATTTTATTTATTTTATTGATATTATTGGTTTTATTGATTTGTTGATTTGATTGATTTCGTTTATTTTATCGATTCTATTGATTTTCTTGATTTTGTTTATTTTATTTATTTCATTTCATTTATCGTATTTATTTTATTGATTTTATTTATTTGGTTTATTTCATTGATATCATTGTTTTTTTTTCATTTAGTGATTTTGTTGATCATATTGATTTGATTGATTTCATTGATCTTATTGATTTTACATTATTTTATTGATTTAACTAATTTTATCGATTTTATTCATTTGATTGATTTTAGTTTGTTTATTCATTTTATTTATTTCATTTATTTTGCTTACCTTGTTTATTTTATTGATTTTATTTAATTTTTTTATTTTATTGATTTTATAGAATTTATTGATTTTGTTGATATTATTGAACTTATTGATTATATTGATCTTATTGATTTTGTCTTTCTTATTTTATTTTTTTATTTTATTGATTTTCTTTCTTACTTCATTTATTTTATTTATTTTATTCATTTTAGTTTATCCTATTTATTTTGTTTATTTTATTCATTTGATTTTCTTTATTTATTTTATCTATCTTATTTATTTTGTTTCATTTTGTTTTATTTATTGAATATCATTATATATTAAAATAAGTTTAATTTCATGTAATCCTATATTATTTTATAATATTTTTATAGCAATATTTTATTTTTAGTCCTTCACCTAGGTTTATAGGTTTGACGACATTACCTTTGGCATACAATTGCTATAAGATGGTTATTGCATTACGCCTCGATAGTGGTGCATCGAACAGCCTGAGATAGGAGAGGATAGTTTTATTTGAGAGTACTTTAACTCTGTGGTCATTCGTCCCTGATGCTTAGAGTAATTTAATCAATCTTGAATGACCAATGCGTAGTCGCTATAGCGCTCTCCATTCCGTTGGGTTAGCTTTGTCTTTCCACAAGGGTTTGTTTTTGCGTACCTATACTGGTTTGCGTTGCTACTACTCATACATACCATAAGTAATCTCGTTCAATTAAAACGCTTCTACTTTATCTCTTTACCTTGTTTTATCATTATTCGGCATGCTTATTTTTCTTTTTTTATTTCATCTTATATTAGATTCATACTTCATAAGCCAATCAATTGCATACACTCTCATATGCACTCACAATCTCTCTCATTGCAAACGTTCAAACGCTCATTACCTTCGCAATAATACGAACCTGGACACAAATGTGAGCATGTAATTGCGACAATCAAAACATACTGACGTCCGCGGTCAACATTAAAACATCCCGAAAATCAAGTAAACAATTTAACTCTTGTAAATTTACAAACGTGGACTCAAGCACGAACCCACAAACTTGCGTGTTCGCGCAATCATGAATCGGTCACGTCCGAAAGTCCCTACCATTGGTTCTAGCAGCCTGCTAGATTTGTGCCTTCAGTTGGATCAATCAAGAATATGTCACTCTAATCCAGGGCCGTCGAGAGCCACGCCGGGCCCCGGGGTTCGAAGTACTGACGGGCCGTACCATATATGACTTCTTATTTCAACATCGATTAGAGGAACTATACAAATGCAACCGTTTCAATTAAACTATTTTTTATGAAAATTGTTTATTTGATACGATTCAATGCGTTAGCTTACCAGAGTCGTCAGTATTTTAAATAAGTAATAGATGAAAAAAATAAAAATAATAAAGGAATATTTGTTTGTGGCTGGCCATTAGAATGACTTGCGTCCGATTTGCCATTGCAATTGGAAACCTTTTTTGCGACATTGCCATACAGTCCATATCGCCATCGTTCATGCTCCCTTGACGCACGTTAATGCTACCATCGTTAATGCTGCTCAGAATCCGAGCTTAGAAAAATTGACATCCCTTCGTGAGCTTGAAAGAGAAATAAAATTCTATTTATGCCCGCCGCGATGAATCGAAGGTTTGTTTGTTTTCCTCGTCCGTCCGCTCTGAGATCATCAAGCAAAAGTGCACCAGATATAGATTATGCAGTTCAGTTATGCTCGAAAATGTAAAAGAACTTCTGCCTTCAAACTGTCCACATAATAACAAATGAATGCTTTGGTTTGTGAATGAATTTATATTTCCTCTGCACTCAACCATTCGATTCTGCATAAAATTTCAGTCAGTTTGGAAGTGAATGAATGAGGGAAGCATTGAAACTGAATATTGAATTCAGCAAATTAATCAGAAATAGGCAACTGAATGTAAAATTTCGCACCACTGATGCTGCCTTGTTTCTTATTGTTGGTACATGTTGATGATTTTGAGGCACTGGATGTAGCTATTGCAGTTGTCACTATGACCTGAACGAATTTTCTTTATTGGTTTCTGAACATGGTAAAATCGGTTTTGGAATCAGTTGTTACATTTGCGCTAACATTCAGAGAGAAAACATTCCGAATGCGATGAATGGGATCCAACAGCGAAGTCTGCTGTTAGAAAGACTGAGACAGAGAGTTGTGAGAGAAAGAGTTTCAACTTTAGGTGAATACTAATAGGTAGAATAAGTATCTAGTTCAATTCCCACATTTTTCTGCATCAAATGTGTACACTGGAACCTCTATTTACGGACCAAGCCAAGGGTTCGTAAATTGAATTAGTTCGTTTTTTGGGATTTAGATCGTAAAAAATTCGCTTCACATTCTTATCAAAATTCGTTGGTTGAGCAACATTATCGATAACCCTAACAATATGGGTATTTCCGGAACGGGCTTGACAAGTACATGATGAAAATGGATATTTGGTACCTTTTTGAAATCCAGGATGGAGACTTCCGATTGAACAATAATCTCGATAACCCAAACAATTTGGGAATTTTTGAAACGGGCCTAATGAGTTGATGATAGAAATGGTACCTTGGAGCTATTTCAAACAATATCTGTATAAACTATGAGGGTATTTTTAAGCGGGTTTGCCGAGTAGATGAGCGATGCCCTTGTGAAGGCCAATATATCGTCTTCTGGTTCAGAGAAGTTTTCTATAATCATATCATCCGCATCACAAATCAGTATACCTATATCAATTCTATGATTATCTTTTTCGAAAATGTCAATATTTTAGGTTATAGAGATGTCTTAACTGGAATTCGCCATCTTGGTTTTCAAAGTGGCTTCATTCATTGATTTTCGTCATCTACTCGTCAACCCCATTCCGAAAATATCCAACTTTTATTAGTAACATTAGCTAAGAATATGATAAATTGTAAACAACTTCATACTGTACACTTTGACAAACACTTGCGATAAATGAAACCAGAATGGTTCTATTGCAGTGTTAAATGAATCTAATTGGGTTGCGTTCACGTACTTCAGAAAACCATTGGAACGATTGGAACCTAGTTATTATTATTGAGAGGGAAAAACCCGCGGGAGTGGATTTTCAAAAGCTCCTTCTCCCGTAGGCACAAAACCTCTATCTTTTAGGTATCAACATTTAACAAACAAACCAGATGATACAATGACTAACACTAAACACTGCTTAAAATAAACACTTCTTAAACTCTATCTTACATAGGTAAAGTATTAACATTAACATAAAAAATTGGCTAACACTATCAGGTTTGGGAAAGGGTGCGCGAAAACAATTTTTTTTAAAGAAGTGCGAGACAAATTGAAGTCAAAAACATTGTAACATTGATTGAACACTCTACACATGCTACTGACGGGTTCATTTTTGCCATAATTAGTACGAGACACTGGAAGACGAACAAAAGAGTAGGAACGAAGGTTTCGGAGGCGAATATCAATGTTGAGAAGACGGAGTAAATCAGGGCAGTCAATGCGAGACAATAACAGATCAGAGACAAAAGACGCTTTGGTCACATTGCGGCGCAAAGACAGTGTTTCAAGACCAATAAGGTTGCAACGATCTTCGTATCTGGGCAGATTGTAGGGATCGCTCCAAGGCAGGTGGCGCAGCGCAAAACGCACCAATTTACGCTCAATACTCTCGATGCGTTGAATGCTGTTCTTGTAGAAAGGAGCCCAAACAACGGCGACGTATTCCACTGTGGAACGAACGAGCGAGCAGTACAACGTTTTTAAGCACTGTACGTTAGTCAAATGCTTAGTAACCCTAAAAATAACTCCTAGATTACGCGAAGCCTTAGACGAGATAAAAGCAATGTGATCCTTAAATGTAAGCTTTGAATCCACAAGAACCACTAAATCTTTCACTGTAGTTTCTCTTTTTAATTTGTTTTGCAAGATAGTGTAGTCGAATGTTACGATGGAGCGTTTTCGTGCAAACGTAATCACAGAACACTTCGAGGCATTCAAAACCATCCTGTTAGTCATGCACCAATTAGCGAAAATGTCTAACTGAGATTGCAAAAACAAAGCATCAGAGTAACTTTTAACTATATGGAATAACTTATAATCATCGGCATAAGACACCTTGAAGCACTTAATCAATGAATCCAGATCGTTTATGTATAGAAGGAAAATATAAGCACCGATATGGCTGCCTTGAGGTACGCCGGACGTTACGTCGAAGGATGAGGATAAATGATTCCCGATTTTAACAGACATTTTACGGCCTGACAAGTAAGATCGAAGCCATTGGTTGATTTTATTGAAGGCGGCCGACAGATCGGTGTATATTGCATCAGCCTGCAATCGATCCTGTAGCGAGCGAGCGATAAATGAGGTGTAGGCTACTAAATTAGTGCAAGTAGATCGCCTGGGAATGAAACCATGTTGAGTTTCTGAGATGTATCTAGAACAACAATGTGTCAAAAACTCGAGAACGATGAGCTCTAATAATTTCGATAGTGCACATAAAGATGCGATTCCTCGGTAATTGGGAACTTCGCTTTTGGATCCTTTTTTATAAACCGGAAAAACGTAAGATGATTTCCAGATGGTAGGAAACACTCCGGAACTTAACGATATATTGAAAACGACGGACAGAGGTAGGCAAAGCGACGACGAGCATTTTTTAATGATAGATGATGGGATTCCGTCAGGTCCAGGAGTGTTAGAACACTTGAGTTTTGTGCAAGCTTTTTGCACAATATCGGAAGATATCGTGAAATGAGGTCCAATACTAGTCCTACGGGGAATGTTGTCGGCTGCTGCGGAGACTTGTTGATTATTAAGAGTATCATTGGTAAAACACTGCTGAATTGTTGGCGAAATAACTCACAGATGTCCGGCAATGAAGTCGCTTCTAAATCACCTAGCGACATAGAAGTGGGTAAACCTGACTCACGCCTCTGTTCATTAACGTAATTCCAAAACTTTTTTGGATTGTTACGAAGGTGGCTCTGAATACGATGAAGGTAGGAATTGAAGAGAGACTTATTAAGTCTCTTGTAACAATGATTTAAGAAGATTCTGATTCTTTAGCATATCGGTTCGGCATTTCGAAAACTTTTTTAGAGCTGACCTTTTGGCCGATTTAAACTTTTTTAGTGTACGATTCGACCATAGAGGATATTCACAGCCATGATTGAGTTTTTTAGGAGTAAACTGGTCGATAGCATAAATCAGTACGTTCGAAACAATTTCAGCCGCTGCGTTTGCATCAGATTGTGGCAAGATTTCATTCCAATTGATACGAGACAAGAAAAGGTGCATTCCTCGAATATCTGTCTTGCGATAGGCATATGTCAGTTTCTCAGTGGTATCTTAGAATGTACAAGGTACACATTTTCGGAGAAAACAATGAAGAGCAGGGTGGTGTTGGCATAGTTTAACGAGAGGAGCTGGAGTACGACAAACGGCAAAGTGATCGGAGAGCTCCTGGCTTCCAAAGCAAAGATCCAAAATACAGTAGTTGTCATTAGTGACGTCACATAGTTGAACTAGCCCCGCGGTGCTGTAACCGTCGAGTAGCTGAGTGATACACGTGTTAGTTGATGAGTGTGATGAGTCTGGGTACAGAAATGATGTATTATTGCGAACCCAATTAATGCCGCTTAAGTTGAAGTAGTTGATTGTAATATATTTGCAGTGTCGACAGAAACAATAAACTTCATCAATTAAATTAAAATAAATTTAATTCAGTTAAAAATGCGGGCCCCCAAAACAGACCCGGGCCCCAGGGTAGTTGCCCCCCCTGACCCCCCCTCTCGTCGGGCCTGCTCTAATCCACTCGACAACACGTTCCATGGCGACATGGCCGGAAACTCTAGTGATATAGGAAAAGTCACTATCTCATAGTATCTGGACCGTATACTGAAAATTAAATATCCGATTCACGGTCCGCGATCATTCAAGAGCACATGTGAATATGTGACGAGTTATAATATCGAATTCATACTCGCGATGTTACATACACGCTAGCACACGCGACATACAAACGACATAACCCTTCACGATCAAACACGTTAACATATATCCGCTCGAGCCTTCGCGATCATCCACGAAACACTTAAGCCCGCGATCTCGCCAACATGAACGTTTTAGCACGTCTACAAATCAAACGCGGTATCAAGCGTAAACCTACAAACACCCGTTTTCGCGCGATCATGGATATGTCACGCCCGGAAGATCACAGCAGATTAGGTCCATGCCTACAGTTAGACCCCTAAAAACTATACCTATATTCACTAGACAACATCCTTGACGACATGATCGGGAAACATAGAGATATGAAGGAACTTATTATTAGTATCTGAACCGTGCACTGACAATTGAACGTCACGTTTGGAAGGGCTCTCTGTCCGAATGTGATTCTTAAACCTCCGGAAGTCGCGCAAATGGATCACTGAATTAGAACCAGCTGGTGCTCTAAAACAATTTCGCTAGATTTTCAGAGCAGCGTTCACCCAGTGCACTAGCGCGACTGCCGGAAGGTTAATTTCATCAATATAACCGTGTAGCCATTCGAATATTCGCGTGTGTTCTTGAATGATCGAGGTCCACGCGAATATGCGAATGACCACACAGTTTTAAAATTGAATTCATACTATCGAAGTTACATACACGCTAGCATACGTGACATACAAACGCATACGCTATCGAGCCCGTTAACATACAAACGGTCAGGCCCTTCGCGAAGATGCACGCGAACGTGAAACCTCCTACGCCCTCACATCTGAACCGTACACTCAATATCACAGTAAGAATCACGGCCCGTTGCAATTGGCTTAGGGCAGTGTTTTAGTGGATGATATTTCCCGTCTCTTCTGTAATTGTAGTGAAGGATTCTGACAGGGAACTCTTTCTTCAGTGGGACAACAAAATGAAAGGGAAAAGTTTTCTGCAGTTCTACGCGAAGATCAGAAATTAGGAACAAAAATCTGAGTTAATTGGTTTGTTTTCAGTAGCTGTTTTTTGGACTAGTTACGTTTTATACGCGTTTTTTGCTGATCTTGATTTCGCTAAATTTTGATGGTTTCTGTCGATTTCAGTTTAGTACCATAATTTTTCCCAATTTTAGCTGGCTTTCACCACTTTTGCTTTTTTAGTCTATTTATATGACTGAGTAATTTATTGTAACAAATATTTTGGATAACTTACGGGCATATGTTTTCCGGCATTGCACGAATCTCCTCCACTATGGAAGGGTCGAAGAATTCAGATAAATCAATCGTATTTATGAAATGTACACGGTTGAGATACAATAAAGCTAGCTTGCAATGAATACAGTTATCCGTGGTGAAAACGGCGAACCGGTAGACGAAAGCGGTTCAACGGAATCAAGTCCCGGCGATGGTCATCCAAAACGAGACTGAAAGAGTATAAGATATTTTCTTATCTCTTGCTGTTTTTGCAAATAGCATTTACTTGCGATACAGAATTTTTATTTTAATTTAACAGAAGCAAAGCGTCCTTGAACAAGCAAATCGTGCGTGCGTGCTTCAGAAAGTTACTATCAAACTCCGTATTGGTGACCGCACCGTCGACCTGAACTTCCGGTGCGGGTACGTAGAGTCTATACTGCTGCGTAGAAAGGTCGCAGCGAACAAACTTGTTCGTCTTCTCATGGTCGCTGACAGAAACTCCAAGTTAGCGATTCTCCGCCTAGGGTCCACCAAGGGAATCGTGTAGTTGCTGGATGCCACGAAGAATTTCTTTATATTTAGATTTCGATCTTTTTTCGTAATGAGTGGATCGCTATATAATGAGAGCATACAAATTAGATGTTTTGCCATGGGCTCCGCAACATCCCAGAATATCATGCAATTCTTTAAATTGTGAAAAACAAGACAAAGTTTTAGGAAATGTTTTTGAACATATTTTTGCGAATACCTTTCAAGAAGACCATACAACTCTATTTGTACTCTCTTTCAATTCAAAGCACTTAGTAACCATTTTCTTTCGAAAAATATTCTAACGACTTCAAAAATACACTGTTGTAGATCACAATGAATAGTTTTGGACTTTTAATTACACATAGAGGATTCCCAATGCGCCAAATTAGTATATTGTTATTGATTTAGGTTTAAAGTTTTAAAGATGGAAGGTAAAATAATTTTGGATATTTTGAATACTCAAAGGGGTGTGCAATGATTAAATGTGTAAAATTTTCTAACTTCGTAGGAACATATTTAATTGTAGGTAGCAAGTTAAAACAGTTCGCCATCAATTGTTTTCGTACAGACGAATCTAAATGGTAAATTTTTCAGCTATTTGGTCATGAGTTTTTAATAAATAGGACACTTTGATGCACAACTTTTTATTTTTTTTTAATTTGAAGGATCATTTTCTAATGTAATGACAAACTAATAGAACTGCCTGATGTGGTACAGTGTTGGATATTTTCGGAGTGATAATGTCAAAAAGATAGAGAAAATTGATGTTTAATTCCATTTCAAAATCTAATATGGCGACTCCAGGTTAAACAATGTCTTCATAATCTAATTAATATAAGTAATTTCTGGATGGGGTTGACGGGTACACGACGGAAATTGATGCATGGCGCCATTTCGAAATTCAAGAATGTGAATTCCGGTTAAGCAAAATTCTCTATAACCCTTTCAATATGAGTGTATTCGGAATGGAATTGACAAGTAGGCGATCAGAAATCGAATTGGGCCGACTAGTAGATGACGATATATCGACGCGCGGTGTAAGTTTAACATCCAAGACTTCCGGTCAACGAAAATTCCTGATAATCCTAACAACATGGGTATTTTCGGGATAAGGATCACGAGTAGGATGACTAAGCGCTATTTTAGAATTGAGAATGTTAACTTCTGGTTCAGTAAAATCTAATGTAGTTGGAAGCGAGTTGTTTGTTTGTCGTCTCAACCGCGGGTACTACATTATTATTGTAACTGAGGATCCGTTTGGGACAGGACCTTGTGAGGCATCATAAGATGATTTTCGAAGTATTGCTTTCAATCAATGCATGAAACCATTTTGAAATCCTCAGATAAAGGCTTCTAGCTGAGTCTAGGGGGAACTAGGCCAATTCGGACCTAGTAAGAATTTATGTGCTATAGAACTGAAGCGCGTCAACCGATTAGTAAATACCTATTTTTCCTGAAAACCTGATCAATTGTTTACATTTTTTTCTGATTGAACTTTTTTCGATCTTAACATATTCTGTATAAACGCTCCCGCAAAAGTACATCTAAGGTCCAAATTATCCCAACCCTGGTTCAATTTGGACCACCAATTTTCTTATCGATTTTTTTTTTGCAATGGAAGTCAATTGTTCAACTTTAACTTGTATATGATGTTTAATTTTAATTTGAGAAATGGGATGTTCACTTTGATTTGTGAAGCTTTGTAGCAAATAAACTGTATAAAATAGTATAAGCTAGTCCAACTCGCCTAAAGAGGATTTATAAAATTGAAATATCTCGGCCGATTTGCAATATTTTTTAGTCGTTATCTGGGATTTTAAAATGGTGCCAAGCATCGATTTCCGTCGTCTACTCGTCAAGCCCTTTCCGAAAATACCCACATTGATAAGGTTATAAAGTATTCCTTCTAACCGGAGCTTGCCATCTTGAATTTCTAAATGGCGCCAAGCATCGATTACCGTCGTCTACTTGTCAACCATATTTTTTTATTTCGATTATAGAGGTTTTAACCTTAAGGTCATTCGCCTCTCCGGGTTAGAAAAATCTCTTATGGAAAATTTCTAACCCTATGTGCGGGGTGGGGACTCGAACCCAGATGCGCTACGCACAAGGCAATCAATTTACCAACTACGTTACGCTCACCCCTAACCCTATTCTAAAAGTACCCATATTGATAGCGCGAACATTTTTCTTAACCGAAAGTATGGCAATTTTTATTTCCAAATGGCGCCGATCATTGATTTCCGTCGTTGACTGTGCACACCTTTCTCTTAGAAGGTTGATGGTGATCTAGTACCGAAGTGTACCAATGCATATTTCACAATTCACACATTGATTCAGCAAAAACAGTTGATAGTCTCACCCAAAGCAAGAAATCAGATGGCAGATATTATCCAGCAGACCCACAAACATGATAATGCACTTGATTTCATTAATTATTGTCGCCAACAAAAAACAAGCTGTTTAGCAAAGAGGCTGTACACAAATGACGTAGCTCTTTTTCGGAGATTTTTAAACTCCCCTCCCTCTTAATAGCATTTCGTGCAAATGTGTGTCTTGCGACTTTCATTAGCATTGACATTCCAAGCAGCCAGTTATCCTTTCGCAATCGTCCATTTTCTGGGTAAGGAAAATGTGTTGAAAACTTTATCTTAAATTATATATTTCATGACGAAATGTTTTTATGCCCCAGTCTCGCCGATGCTGCAGTTTTACAAGTTTTACAGAGCTGACACAGGAGTTATATATGTGCTTCGAGTAGTATTACAATGTCTGAGAAACAGCTGGGGTACGAATTGGCTAGCGGTCCGAATTGACCCAATAGATAAAATGAATATTTATAAACGGCGTCAAACATCGATTTTCGTCGTCTACTCATCCAGCCTATTCGTAAAATACCCATATTGATGGGGTTATTGAGCATTTTTCTAAATCGGAAGTCGTCATAATAAAGTTCAAAAACGCGTTACTGAAAAGATAAAGAAATGCTTCATCTTTTCAGTAATTTTTTTTTAAATTGCAAAAACCGTGCTGGATCGGAACAAAGGTGATGGCTATGAGCATGTGTGACACGTGGCTTCGGGGCCTAAACTTAAGTTTCACCCGGTTCACCGACATCATTGACGTTGATCGTAGAGCAGTGCAAGAGGCATTTTGTTTCCTTCAAAAGAAAGGCTGCGCGAATCGGACTGACCATAAACTATGACAAAACAAAGTACATAGTAGCTAGTGAGAGGGAGGCATGCCGAACGGTGTTGGTCCCGAGGTGGAAATCGGTAGACTACGGTATGAGGTGGTCGATGGATTCATATGTGTGTATGTGTGTGTGTGTGTTAACCATCCTAACTCCCACTAGCTGGTAGTGATTTACAGTAAAAAGATGTTTGCATGTATTTTAACATATCCATGCAAATAACTTGGTTCAAGGATTTAGGTAGGTGTTAGCTCAATTGACTTTTCGATGACCCATTTCGTGTACAGCGCCAGACATGTTCCGAGGTCATCGTTCCATCAACCAGCCCCGCCTTACTGTAATGTTTGTATCAAATGGATTATAACATTACAATAAGACTTTCGATTCCTTAAATGAGGTAAGAAATCGACGCGTATTTAGTGTATTTATTTAATTTTTTTATATATATAAATTAGAATGTCTGTAGAAAAATATACCAGTTTTTCTATTTCCTTCCTCATCTCCTACTTACGCGAGTGGCTGATACTTGCTTATCCATTTTTCGTCCCATTCCAAACCTTCTCCAGATATCCTCAAAATCTCCAGCTTCTTTCTCACGCATCAAACAGCCCGACCAATCCTTTCTCTTTCTCACGTTTGCAAGTACAGCGCAATTTATCAACAACAGTATGCATGCAGCAAATACAGAAGACTCCACTGGCCACGCACGTGGTCCTGACCCGAAAAAGGTTTGGAAAATGTCGGAAGAAAAAGAAAAACTGACCTGCAGGTTTCCGAATGTGGAACTAAGAAATTGGTGCGACAACTATCGGGCGATAGCTACGGGTGACGCGTTGATAATTTGGAATCGCCATTTTTTTCACCAAGTGACGCCGAAAAATTTTCACTTTTTGGGAAAAACACCTTTTTGTGAGTTTTTGATCTCCACTATTATTATTTACGTTGTTAAAACACTTTTTTCTTCCCCGCATCGGGAATAGACGGCCCGTTTTGCGGGGGGAGCACTTTTGACACTAATGCTGTGTGGCTTTGAATCACTTTACGCCGGGATGAAAAACTCCAAAAAAATCACTGAATTCCACTTCCGATTTACGAAAACTTTTCACCGAGTCGTTCTTCGTATTTAAAAAAAACCTTTGGTTGGATAATCCGTACCGAAAAACTACGATTTTGGACCGACTAGCGAGGAGCTCCAAAACAGTCGACCAATCGCGGCTAAGGTACACACTAAACCATCATGAGGTTGTCGATGAATTCATATAGCTTGAAACACTAGTGACAAAGGCGTTTTGGCGCCGCGAATGGGAGTTTCTATTGTTTTACCGCAGTCATCTTAAATCTCGTAACCTACATATAAAACAATAATCATTGCTGCTTACAATGTGTCAGGGTAAGCTTTGATTCGTTCTTGCAAGTTCGCTTCGTGCAATAATCGAAAACGAATGAACACTTGGATTGGATGGAAGTGCGGTTCCTTCGTTTGACGTTTTCATTAGGCCCGCTTGAATGTTGATGACGAGTGCAGACGAATATGGCGAATTTGCATTCGACGAAGTTCGAATATTTGTAACTTTTCTCGGCGTGTTCCAGAATAATTCTGTGTTCAAAACATGGTGGCAAAGAAGAAAATGGCGAATAGCGCAGGTGCATAAACAACGAGTTGTACTAAGCATAAAAGGTGAATAAAACGCCATAGACTACAGTGGGCTGGACATGTAGCGGAAAGACCGGCAGAGAGACTCGCTAAAATTATGCTTAGCAGTGGATCTGGAAGATATCTTCGATTTAGGGGTAGAGCCTGTAGTTTATCTAGCAATTTTAATTTTTTTGGCCCATAAACAAACATTATAGAGAGGCATGTATTTGTGTTGCGACTTCGTCTCATCAGTATCACATAGAGCTACTCAACTCTTGTGTTCATAAGCAAATAACTGGTCGCTTATGATGTCCCGCAAGCATAGAGCGAAATCGAAAAATGGTTCGGCAAGTTGCCCAATGCGTTGCACTTTTCGATATAACTCCCCAAAGAGTCTGTAGTTATATTAATTGACGAAATTAAATTCTTCATAGCATTTCCACGATTAATTGATACGTAGTATCTCTTTTCTGTACTCAGAACAAACCGGTCAAGTGCACACCCATTTATCATGCATCGCACAGCACGATGAATTGCACTTCCGCTTGCTAAATTGCGCCCACCTGCTAATTTCGATGATAATAATGCAAATAGCTCATCAAACGGAATCGTTGAATAATCGAACCAAATAGCTGCACTAGTAGTCAGTCAACCAGTCAATCATTGAATGGGTAGATTAAACCCCCATCCATTAGAGAACAAACCACCGAAACTGCGTTTTGTAATGCTGACTGCAATTCATCTGCAAGTTCAAACGGCGGTCGCTTATAATTAGTGCATGTTCACCTGAATTGATGAGCGGGTTTCAGCTTGTTCGGATGCCGCACTATCAGGAAAGTGGCAAGCCAAGCCAAATCCAAAAAAAAAATCAAATGCATGATATCCGATTTCACCGGCCGGCCTCCCCTCTCGAAAATAGCCGTCTCATGTTCATCCCGTGAAGTTGATTATTTCATCATGAAAGAATATTAAACTCCTGGTTTCTTTTTTTTGCACCCGCCGCAAACGCCCTACCAAAATCGACGCCGCCGCCCGGTTCGAACTGGAAAGGCGGTTGTTTAACCACAACACCAGAAGCTCAATTTCAAAGCCCTATTCTTTACACGCGATGCGGTCGGGATTTTCGTGTTTGCAGCATGCAAAATCTTGAATCTTGTACGCTTCAAAAGCTGGTTGGGTGGGGGACGGACGGGGTGTATGATGGTTGGGGCAATATTGTAACATAATCGCACTTGTAGATGGGATGAAAGCATCGGCACACACACACACACAAACGTGATGCCAAAAACATAATACGCAAAACCCGTGGCTTGTTGGATCAGGAATCGGTCTCTGAGCCTATCGTGAGGCCGCCGACCCGAACGTAGAATGCAGGCAGGCGGACAGACGCGTGTTCAACGTCATTAGTATCAATAGGCATGAAATTGAGTTCTTCGGAAAACTCCTCGGCTTCCGACATGCCCACGCTCGCTGGCTGGTGTGGTTTGACGTGGCGTGAGTTTCGGCCTCTCCACCATCAGCCATCATCCCCTTTGCTGCTCTTTCATCAGATTTGAAAGCTGAACATCTGGTGAAAAAATGTTCGATGATTGGGTGTTATCGTATGTTTGGAATGTAATCCGCAGATCTTCACGCGGAAATCTTAAGCCAATCTAAGCTGGATTCAGTGGCACAGTTTATTGATTCGTTCCTTATAAAATTGGCTGTTTCGGTCGGTTCTACATCGGGTAGCGTGTCGGTATGAGTAATTATCGATGAATCATCGGTATCGGTGGGTCGGTTGGAGTGATGCACGGAGCCGATAGAGCGCGATTCGTGAGCGGAAAGTTGGGATTTAAGTGCCAATCTAGCCAGTGGTCTGGACGTTCGTGTCTGATCTATAGTTGCAGGCTTGAATGATTAGTTCCGCTGTTTTTTTTTGTTTTTTTTTATAGTCGATAAAAATGGTAATATTTTAATTGAGCTTCGCGTTCTGAAGAGTTGTTTTCATCACTACACTAATGTGCAGTTAGGAATCATGCCTCAACCTCCTCATTTCCTACGTAACATGTCTCAAATGGCATAAGAACCTGATATTTACATTTTTTTCAATTATTTATTCATTGCTCTATGGGAATTCGAACGACTGCCTCAGTCAAGTATAATCAAAACGAATGTTGGTTTCTACCCAACGTTTCGTCCTTTGATGTTGGCCTTTACCAAGGGAAATGTGGTCTATCCGGTCCTATATATCTATATCAATCCGTTGCGAAAAAAAATCGAATTTTTCAATATCCATACAGTAAAAAAGTTGTTCTTCGCGCCGTCCAGCGAATATTTCACGATTCCCTAGAGGTCTGTGGACCTCAAGTGCAGAATCGCTAACTTAGAGTGCCTGTCGGCGACCATGTCATGGAAGAAAATCTTTGAAACATTACGTACATTCCACTAAGACCTCCGTTCGCGTATATATTGTGACCATGACAAGACAAACAAGTTTGTTCGATGCGCCCTTTCTACGTAGCAGTATAGTGTCTACGTACCCGCACCGGAAATTGAAGTCGGCGGCGCGGTCACCGACACGGGATTAGCTAAATGAAGAATGTTTTGCTTCAGTCAAATGAAAATTAAAATTCTGGATTGCAAAAACAGCAGGTGATAAGAAAATATCATATTCTCTTTTAGTCTCGTTTTGGGTGACCTTTGCCGGGACTTGTTACCTTTGGACCGCGTTCGTCTACCGGTTCGTCGTGTTCGCCACGGATAACTGTGTTCAATGCAAGCTAGCTTTATTGCATCCCAGCCGTGTGCATTTTATAAATACGACTGATGTATTTGTATTATTCGACGCTTCCATAGTGGGGAAGAAAACTACTGGAATTCCGGAAAGAATACGCTCGTAAGTTATGCCAAATATTTTTATAATAAATTGCTCTGTCAAATAGACTCAATAAATGTACAAAAAAGATGAAAACCAACTAAAATTGGGTCGAACGCAGGTACTAAACTGTTTGAAATCGTCAGAAATCATACATGTTTGTGAAATAACCGTTAGATTTAGCTCAATAGTACGTTCAGGAGAATTATACCACATAACATGAGTTATGTTTTGGTTGGAAAATTTTAGTTCCACATGTAACCGGATAGAGGGCGCTAACACTAACTTTTCATAGAAAAGAGATAGATTATCGAGATGTTCGGAAGAATTATTGCAAAATGCTTGTTCTACAACTTTGTGGAAGACACCTAATTTCTATCTCACTCCGTTGAAAAGTTAGTGTTGGCGCCCTCTATGCGGTACAATGCGGAACCAAAATTTTCTAACCGAAACTCCTATTATTTACTACAATTCTTCTGAACATACTATTGAGCTAAATCTAACGGTTATTTCACAAAAATGTTTAGTTCGTGCGAATCGAGTACTGACACAACCATGCACTGCTAGGCCCCATGGAAAACTGACTCAGACATCACTTCGCTAAAAGTTTAATAACTTCTTTTAACAAATCCGGATTCACTAGCAGTTTTCGACAAAGTTGTAGACAATTAAATTATCTTTCTTATTTTCACTTACAGTGATAATACGATGCATACAGTGCCGCTTAGCGTCAAAAATGCGAGTTAGTGGGTTTTCTCCATGTAAATTGTCGAAAAATCTCATACAAACTTCAGGCACGTTGGTCCGGTAGCTAGACTTGTCCGATTTGCTTCAAATTTGGTGCAAGAACTCCTGGTGGGACTAGGAATCGAATCAGGTGTGGGCCGATAGGGGTCATTTTTTTCCTGTCACTCTAGTGTGTATAGGGAAAACGCATGGTCTTGTCTGAGTGGAATTATTACTTCAATCATGAATGAGGTTTGTGAATAGATAATAATTCGCGACATGGGTCGAAAAACAGTTACCAATTTACTTCAATCAGATCATTGGGTTTCTTTCAGTTCATCAAATCATGTTCTTTTTATATTTTTTTTTCTCATTGCATTAAATAATTTTATATACTTTCGAGTAGTACATGCACCACATTATTAATTGCTATATAGCTTGTTTTTTGGGGTAAAAGACTACAAATGTTCCAACCTTCTTTTTTGCAATTTTTACATTTTCTAATTTTGGTACATCTACAACGATGTTTTAAAATTAGTAAAATAGTAAATTAGTAATTTAGTTTTTCCTGTTTCCACGCCGTAAGAAGCGACAAAAACAGGACTCTATACTTAATTTCCTGCATCTTCTAGACTTCTTAGTTTGTTATACTAAACTAGTAAATCAATTCTGATCGGTCTTCTTATCTATTCGTGTGAAACCTTCATGCTTCTCTTTTTAGCAGTGGAGATAATATGAAAGTGAGGTTTTCAGTTCAGTTATTTTTTACCGCTCAATTTTTTTCATATTTTTATCGAAAAAATATTATTTTTCAGTTGTAGCCCCAGTTTGGTGCCCACTCTTATTTTTTTCTCAATTAAAAAGTGGCAGCACTATTGAATCGCCAGGACGTGTTGTTGTTAACGTCAAATATTTTCAAAGTTTTACCATCACTGTAAAACTTTGAAAATATTGGACGTTAACAACAACAGTACATTCAACAAGAAAATGAAGTCAATCGTTTAGTAGATCGTTTTTCCTGTTGAGTTAAGTGTTAGTAGGTTGAAATAGCGCAACTTTGCCATTGAAGTATGTGAAGCAAGCCACCAAAAAATATGCCCGCTCGTTCCGCTTAGCGACTTTAGCGCCGTCTGAACCTGAGTAGATGATGCAACAATTTCACGGATAGAGGAGAATTCTTCACAGAAATCGCATGATTTTTTTTTCAGATCAGATGAGATCGTTTCATACATTTTGTATACTTTCGCAAATATTTTTTTCCTTTTTGTAAATACGTGCCAAAATCAAAAATATGTTTCATTCTGGAAGTGCGCATATATTGCAAATATCCAATTGATACGTGGATGTATTCGCGCGGGGCTTATTGTACATGAAAGCGACCTCAGAATGTACGTGTGGGAACAGGCATTGTTGAAATGAGTACATCTATCGATGAAAACAAATATATCATTGTTACTATGTTTTAATTGCCGCAAGGTTCTACTGTATCGATTTTGTTGGCTATTTTCGGCAAATTTGAGACTAAGAGAAACGAAAGCAATGAAATTGAAAGACGGATAGGTATTCTAGAGCGAATCAGTTATAAACTTAGAACGGAAAAACTAGAACTAGGCAGGCTCATATGGGCATGATCGAAAGGAAATGTGAAGAATTTTTTGCCTTCTGCATAGTAGGAGTTGGGCGTTCCACCCGTTCCGCCGGCGTCGGCGGTAAAACATGATGATGAGTTATGTTCTACCATAGACCATGCGGTAGACTTGGGTGGAACGCCCAACTCCTACTATGCAGAAGGCAAAAAATTCTTCACATTTCCTTTCGATCATGCCCATATGAGCCTGCCTAGTTCTAGTTTTTCCGTTCTAAGTTTATAACTGATTCGCTCTAGAATACCTATCCGTCTTTCAATTTCATTGCTTTCGTTTCTCTTAGTCTCAAATTTGCCGAAAATAGCCAACAAAATCGATACAGTAAATATATCATTACATAGATGCAGTCAAGTTTCTTCCATAAAAACACTGCCGGTCAGTGGGAAATGGATTGTATACACTCACACTCTTATTTTATTCTCAATTCAATTTTTTTTATTGTTTTCTGTTTCTGGTTTGTCTTCTGTAGAAATATTATTTGAATCAATTATAATGTTAGAGATCGTTTCTTTATTCCCCGTTACGGTACTCCTAAAACGTATTTTAAGCATCTAATAAGACTACTGGTGGCTGGGCGCCCAGAGACTCCTAAAATCTTGAATCGCGCGCGAACTCCAGTACACTTTCGAATCCCTATCTTTACATAGAAGTTCCCTCAGTCCGTGACCCTTGTGGATTGCGCAATGCATTTAGACGGCCTCTAGTAAAAGCAAGTGTCGGACTAACATTCCTTCCCTTTCCTACTGCGATCTACGTTTGGGTCTGGTCGGTACCGGCATTGATCATTAAACAACGTGGCTTTACCAAGAGTTGTACATTGAAGGATGATTTGTTATTCACATGCAATGTCATCTATTGATTCCTTGTGAAATTTCAGCTAGTCCCGATTAATTAAGGAGTAGCAATCAAGGGTGGTCGCACAAGCTCAAGCCAGGACTAAGCTAACGGCGGACTGACGCTAGCTCCAAAAACGAAGACAAACCCCTAGTCATTCGAGCGGCCTTTTTACGCAAGGGTTGTTCACTCTATTTCCTACATAGTGGATTTTCACCTAATTTTTCTCCTTAGAGAGAAATATAGCATAGTAACTGGTGATTAGTTACGCTTTTCAGACCCAGTTCAAATTGCACGTTACTCCACTTGAAGAATCCGAAAGTTAGCTCAAGACCAGAACCCATGGTAACGAACAAAGAAATAACGAAAATGGTGAACTCCTGATATCATTAACATGAACGCCAGGCTCGTAAAGGGCGAACACGAAATTATTGCGACACATTCAACAGGGCATAACTTTTTTACCATTGGGTAAAAATCAACCAAATTTTGCACACTTTCTCATTAATGTGTATTGTTTACATGCTGTCAAACTCGAAGTCGTGTTTTTCGATTCAACGAAAATGGAGGTGAATCAACGCGAGTCGAGAGAATAAATTCTTCCCAAACACCTGGAATTTCCTGACCTTTCGCACCGGCAGTTGGGAAAAATGTTGAACATTCACCATTCAACCGTCTCCAGAGTGTTGAAGCGGTTCCAGGAGCGGTTGACGTTGAACCACGGCAAAGGAGCTGTAATAAAACCGGGACCGGAGAACAAAAAGACGGAGGGAAAGGTGATTAAAGCAAATCCCAACGTCTCAAGCCGTGATTTGGCTAAAAAGATCGGCATGTCGCAGAGCTACGTCCAGTATGCAAAGAAGAGAGCTGGACTACATACATACAAGGTACAGAACTTCCCAAACCGCGATGAGCGGCAACAATCGACGGCTGAAACTCGGGCACGGAAGCTCTACGAGAAGATGCTGACAAAATATGGCTGCCGTGTGATGGACGACGAAACGTATATAAAAGCCGATTTTAAGCAAATTCCGGGGTTGGAGTTTTTCACCGGCAAGAGCAAGTTCTATGTGGACGACAAATTTAAGAAGAAGAAAATGTCGAAGTTTGCCTCCAAATATCTCATTTGGCAGGCCATCTGCTCTTGCGGACTGAGGAGTGAGCCTTTCGTGACAAAGGGCACAGTAAATGGCGAGATCTACAAATCTGAGTGCCTCGAGAAGCGCCATTTGCCGTTCTTGCAGCAGAAGGACGAAGCTCCGCTATTTTGGCCAGATTTGGCATCATGCCACTATTCTAAAAGTGTCCTGAAGTGGTATGAGGCCAATTCTGTCCATTTTGTTCCAAAGGACATGAATCCGCCAAACTGTCCGCAGCTGCTCCCGGTGGAGCAGTACTGGACAATGATGAAGCGGGAACTTCGGAAGAGCAAGAAGACAGTCAAAGACGAGAAGGACATGTTAAGAAAATGGAAAAAAAACTGAGAAACTGGTACCAGATGACACTGTATAGACTTCGATGGAGGGCATCAAGCGAAAATGCGTTCAATTTTACACTCAAGCCTCCATCGATTAACTTTTCTTTTGATTTTTGAAGTAAATATATGTATAAAACTACCCTAAAATTTTGGTTTGATTTTAATCATTATAAGAAAATTGGCATGCATTTTCGGTGTCGCAATAATTTCGTGTTCGCCCTTTACGCAGAAAATTCTGCAGGGGAGGGTTTTGATTTTTTTTACGTTTCTTTTAAAAGAAAGGTATAGAAACTTACAAACGTTGTAGTTTTTTGCCGAGGCATGGAGGGCCATGTCTCGTGTGCCAATCGACTCAGTTTAGATTGAGTAAATGGCTGTTATCGAGAAGAAACCTCAACAGACACCCCTGACTGCTGATTCATGGTAGTGTCGGATAGGTTTTTAGTAGTTAGGCCTATCGACTAAATCTAAACCTTTTGTATTTCTCAATTTTCATCCATTCGGGGTATATGTCAGCTACTACTTCAGTAGAGACTGTGTTAATGTTTTTTTTTTTCTATTGCTGCTTTTCCTTGCTTACTGTCCAACCTTATCGGTATATCTAACCTGCTCAGGTCTGCTGCAAATATCGTCACCTGTTGAGACACAAACTGATCCGGACGTCCAAAATGATTTACATTTCTTTACAACCACCTTCGCAGGGTTTCTTATCCTTTTCGGCGCCACACGTTCCTATTTATCTGCTAACTGGTGCTGAGAGTTCCTCGGCGGAGGAATTTCTCCCGACACCGATACCCACTTTCGTGAGCCATTTAGTTGTCAGTAACTTCGACGGAAAGATCATCGGCGGTTAAATTTCTCCAGACTGCGGTATTCCGATTTTCTTAGATTTCGTGTTTTCCTTCTTAGCTCCCGCTGACCGACCTTTGCTGTGTAACTGGTCTACTCACAACTGTTGCCCTTATCGAAACATGTCGAAACGTGAACCGATCCAGAGTAGCCGAATAACTTGACTTACATCCCGTTCCAGCCACCCTCGCAATGATTTGCCTTTCTCAATAGAAAGGTATTGCCATTGCTCTGAAAACCGACTTTTTAACGGAGGCCCGGAGGGCCGAGTGACATATACCATTCGATTCAGTTCGTCGAGTTCGGCAAATGTCTGTGTGTGTATGTATGTGTGTGTATGTGCGTGTGTGTGTGTACGCGAACACAATCTCACTGACTTTTCTCAGAGATGGCTGAACCGATTTCCACAAACTTAGTCCCAAATGAAAGGTGCAACGTTCCCATAGGCTGCTTTTGAATTTCTAATGGATCCGACTTTCGGTTCCGGAATTACAGGGTGATGAGTACGATCACGCAGAAAATGTAGATTTTAATAAATTCTGCAATGAATGTATAATGGTGAAAATTTTTCCAAAATGTGACCACAACTGCTTCGATTTCTAATACTAGGTCATTAACAGCCATTCAAAGTCTTTTTGGTCACATTGGCCACCATCATCGGTTCCGAAAGCCCCGGCGGAAGTATCTAAATTCAGAATAACAGTCACATCGGTTTCTCGGAGATGGCTAGACCGATTCGACTAAACTTGGCCTCAAATGAAAGGTATTGCGTCCCCGTAAATGGCTATTTAATTTCATCCCGATCCGACTTCCGGTTCCGGAGTTACAGGTTGTGGCGTGCGATAACATAGCAAATTGTGATTCAAACCGATACTCCGATGAAAGCAAAAAAGGTAAAAATTTCGCTAAAATGTCTCTCAAACAACTTAAATTTGCTGTTCTAGGTCACCGACGGCCAACCTAACTTTCGTTGACTACATTGACCACCATAGACGGTTCCGGAAGTGCCCGGGAAAAGCGGCCATCTTTCAAAATTTACGAACTCACATCAGTTTCCCGGAAATGGTTGGGCCGATTTTCACAAACTTAGTCCCAAATGATAGCTATAGTATCCCCATAGATGTCTATAAAATTTCGTACGGATCGCTTATATGGGTCCGGATATATAGACTAAATCGTCCGGTCACATATGAAATATCCATATAAGCCGGAACTCAAAATTTTTTTTCAAAGGGGGGACCCCATGAAATTTCAGAAATCGAATTCGTATTTTTGATGCCAAACATCTTTAAAATGCATGAAACGTCGAGATTTTCTGTTATCTCGAAAAATTTTTTTTTATAAAAATCGTCTTTTTGGGACTTTGCCAATGAAAGTTTTGAAAATTTAGAGCCATTGTACTCAAGTGAGAGCAAAGATGTGAAGTATACAGATCGGAAAACTAGAAGTGACAGGGTGATTAGAACAGGCTTAATACCTTACGGACATAACTTTTGTCTTCCGCTGATGGGGCTCGAGCATAGGCAGCATAACTACGAATCACTCAAGTCCACAGTATGTCTGGCAAACAGAGATGAACAACAGCAATCTCATTGATTGATGCTAATCGTTGACAGTGGTTCAGTGGTGATCTTACGTAGCTTTTCTTTTGTCGGTTCTCACGGTAAAGAGGAACAGGTCTGTCATTTCCAGGAGATATGCTGTGGACTTGAGTGATTCGTAGCTATGCTGCCGTAAGGTATGTATCAATATTCGCCACGCCGCACAGTGGGACGAAATCTAAAAAAAGCCGGACATTAATATTTGCGATGAAACTATTGGGCACGGCACTTCGATGTCTTCGGAAAGGTTTCTTTATTTATTAAGTACTTTAATATAATGGCGCAAATTTTGATTTAAGGATGAATATACTCAAATAAAAATACCTTTCTCATTTATTGCTAGGCGTGTAAGAAAAGTTTGTAGTTGAACTTATTTTGTAAAACTTTGTCGAAAATGAAAAATGTCCATCTCTCAAGGGAATAAAAATATAAAGTGAAAGAGAAGCACATATCGAAATACTTGAAAAGAGTTTTCTTTGCCTTACCTATTTTGTTTAATTTTGACATTTTTGCAATCTTTTGGGAAGTTGTGGATGTTTCAAGCCACATTTTTGCGGAGCATCCCAACTCGCTATCTCTTTCTCTTTAAGGATTTATAACTAATTATTTTATTTTTTCACTCAAACTTTCTTTTAGAGGCCACAGCTAATTCTATAAAACCTAAATCTGCAGGTATCTACAGCTAATATTTGCAAAATTGTTGAAGAAATACCTAACAAACATTTTGAAATGGAAAAATCAATCGGATCTAGTAAGACTTTTAATTTTAACTTACTCATTTTCCAATTAGTGTTTTTTCGTTCAAATATTAACAATTCTCAAACAATCAATTGGAATTGGAAAAGAGCAAAATTATGCATTATTACACAATTACATTATTACACTTTAACATGAGAGTCGTCGGCGAACACTGAATTTTTGAAAAAAGCAATTTTTTTCTGAAACAAACTTGCATTGGATTTGACGTTTCCGGCTATCAAACTGTCGGTAATAAAACAACAGTTCACACGTCACAGAGCCATCTGTGGTGAACTGACATCATTATATGGTGCAATGGGAAGGTTAAGGACAAAGAAAAAAAAATCAAAGGCCGTAAAGGAAGAACTTCATTTTTTGACTTTTGTCCAGTTTTGCGAGGTTTTTGACCACTGTGCGGCGCACATATCTACCATACTCATAAAAATATATCGTTAAAAGTGAAAAGTTTTGCTAGCATATCGTAGATCATAGTGTCAATAGCATACTAAACTTAATCTGGCTCAATTGAATTTATCTTATAAACTCGTCATTTTCGAACACTTCATAATTTTCGGGGACGGGCATAACGTAGTTGGTAAATCGATTGCCTTGTACGCAGCTTACCTGGGTTTGATTCCCAACCCAGCACATAGGGTTAGAGATTTTTCCAAAAGGGATTTCTCTAACCCGAAAAGAGGCGACCTCTATAATAAAAAAAATACTTTTCGCTTTGACAAGGCCAAATCGTTGTACTCTCGAGAAACACGAGAGCTCAAGTTGTTACCCTTCTTAATAAAACATAGTTCTACGGCAAATACTCCGCTATCCTTGTGCAATTTACTGTCAATCTTCAATGTTTATATTGAGCCATTCAACAAACCGGATTAATTTAGTGAGATCGAATCATTGTTCGAGTATTCCACCATAACTGAATCACCAACTACACACATTAAGCTCAACTCTGCAACAAGTCACCGATTATAGCTATCACTAGAATCATAACTTCATCTACCAAAGTAGTAGTACTCCACTGCCGGCAACCACGTGCTGCGCGTGCATTACAAAACCATCCATCCAACTGCAATTAAGTCATTGCGGTCTTACCGAGCCGGTCAATCATCGCACATCCATATTTATTTTCCTTAATGTTGCTATTTACCAATCCAGTCATCGCAAATGTGCACGATAAATAAATAAATCAACTCTTCGGTCAATCTTCTCAATCCATCATCATCCTTCCATTCCTGCTAAAACACATTAGAGGCCTGCCCCGTTGGCGGTGATTTCCGAGCAAGTCTGGAAATGATCTGCGTTGATGGGAAAATAAACATCAGTCTAACGAAAAATTTGTTATTGCCCACAGAGACAGAGGAGAGGAGACCTTTTGGCAGGTCAGTTTTGCCGGTTCGAACGAGCTCGAGACAACGAAAATCCATCCGCTTCGGATGCAATTTCTGTGACATGTGGAACAACAAACCATCGGAGTACGGGTCGGGGAGTGGCCTCTCAGAGGTCAGGAAGAAGATTCCTACGGACGGAGGGCATCATCAAGTCATCTCTCAGTGGTAAATTAGCCGATTCAGGCATCAGTGAACCGCTGATGAAGAAGAAGCAGAAGCGGAAAAACTGTTTTCACATTGCATTGGATTCGACAGAGTGTCAATGCATAAATGGTGATGAGACGAGTGAAGCAGGCGAAAAAAAAAGTTTCGAAAAAGAACAGACAGAAACAATATTTTATTTGGACTTCCACTTTGCCACATGCTGCGAAAAAACGCAAGTAGGTAGCGAGCAACCTACGCTTTTATGTTCCGGGATCAGCGCGTCAGCAGAACAGAACTCATATGTTGGTACCTACTGGGCATGCACTGGAGGACGGATGAAAAAATGAAGTGATGTTTCGTTTGGCGTTATTTTTTTTTTGCTCGTTCTCGTCATCCTAACGTTCGTATTTATGCCATATGAAAAATTGAACGGTGCTGAAAAGTATGAATACTGTTTTTTGTGTATTACTGTCACGTTCCCGGCGCATGTTGCATAAGCGTAGTACCGCGTGCGCTTGTAAGCACGGGAGTCGCATGTAATTCTGGAAGCGGTATTCAAATTCAATTTCATTTTGGTAGTCGCGGGAAAGGTATCCCCTAACATGAGTTGAATAGCAATTTTTTTTTTACACGATGCACATTGCACGCTAAATAGATTTCTGTGAGGATAGTTTGACGCACAGTCGGGATAGATGGTTAAACGTTTGATTTTCAATTTGAACCTGTACGTTTTTTTGAAGTACTAAAATTCTAGATTTCTGTTTAGATTCTCTAGACGCACAAGTGAGATTTTATTCGATTAATTTTATTTAAAGCATAGGAAAATTACATCGTTCTGGAGCTTTCTAGTATTTTATGAATGCCAAGCAAAATTCACTCGTTTACAAGCCTCGAAAGAAACAATGAATTTTGTCGATATATGATCATTTCATAAAAATCAAAGACCATCTTGTCTGGCACTGTGCATTTCGAAGCGAAAGGTTCATTGTATACAAGCTTGTATGAAAAACTTGGTTTCGACTTGGTGATGAGAGATGAGATAAGACACATGAGATTATAGATTATAGATGAACGTAGAGAGAATCGTGATAATACGTTAACTAATGATGAAATAAAGACAACGAGGGGAAAGTTTTACGATATTTCATTTTTTTTTACGTTTCGTTTGATTGACCTAGTTCAGTGCGTTAACTTGGCTGAGTCGTGGATCTTTTTATATTCACAATTTTTAAAATTTTTGCTTCCTGATCTCGTACAGATCAGAAGTCAAAAAAACGAACCGCTTGTGAACAACAACCAAACAAATGATAACACCCGCGCCACTCCGCTATAGCACGTGTAAACTATAGAAACTGCTAAAACCCGTTGCCCCCAATTGCGAATGGAATAAGCAGGCCCGATGAGAGGGGAAGGCAACCAGAGCAATTGCCCTGGGGCCCGGGTCGTATTTGGGGGCCCGGGTCGTCTAAATGTCTAATTTAAACGTTAATTACAACGAGTGGGTCTAACAGCCCTACTGATAAATGATAGTATGACTAGATTGTTTAGCATGAACACAACGACAACAGAACACACAAAAATTCTCGTTTCCTTGAAAAAGATCCAATAAGGACCGAAACGTTGGAGAAAGAGAGCAACGAGTGTTCTTGATTTTTATTGACTGAAACGCCGATCTTTAAATCATAAATTGTCACAATAACAATCGAAAGTACACTAATTTACGTTTATCGCATTATCGTTTATTACAGGAATGCATACGACTTTAGGTGATTATTGGAATGCATAGGTATATTTGTTATTGTTCGGTGTCTCAAAGCACTATAAGGAGATTACATATTTGCACTTAGAGTTTTCTATAAAAGTTTCATAACATTTATCTTCAAAAGCTTTTTAGTGCGATGTGTATGTTCTGTATGTCGATATAGTGCTAGATTTAATGCTTCAAATTTTAGGTGCATTGAAGCATTGAAAATACTTGCATACGGCTAGTTAGCAATAGGAATGCTAACTTAGAGTCAATCTAGAACTTTAAATTAGTGCTTATGGTTACTTGGGTGGTCAAACGCGTATACCAAATTGAGACGAGGTTTTCGACTGCGGATGGAATCCCATCCCAGGCACTAAATCGTCAATTTAATCAGTCGGCATGTCAAACAAAAGAAAGAAAAGAATAAGGGTGGGTACGTTATCGAAAGGGAATTTTTTCTTTTGCTGTGTCGATAAAGAAGCGAAATTTAAAAAAAAAACACAGCTCTATTTTAACATTGCTGATAGCTATTAAGGTGCTTCTGAATTAGCTCTATTCAGGCACATTCTTTCGTCTTTTCCGACACTAAGTGTTCTTTAATGAGCTTTATAGAATTTTGAAGCCGCAAAGAATATGTTTTGTATGCGAATATAGAACATATCTAAAGCCATTAAATAATGCTTCGTGGTCTCTTGGGTATATTCCTTACCACTAACCTTACCGCTTCCCCAATCCTTCCCATCAGGAAAATCATGAAAAGACGATTCATGGCAAGGCACAAATCTACGATCAACATGGGGAACGTGCTATTTGAGCTAGAGGCTACTGATTTCTGTTTTCTGAGTACCCACAAATTGAAAAACTCGTAGCTAATAGGAACAGAAAGCTGTCGAAACTCACCTGTCTGGTACGCTATCTGTGGATGTGGCAATATGAGTCAACCAAAGACTAATAGAAACTACAAATTCACGAGTTTCTCATGGCTGCAGAGGTACTAACTCATACTGAACTAGAGGGCTTAGGTTGTAAAGGGCCCGGCAGTAATACAAGCCTTGGGGCCCGACGCGGCTGTCGACGGCCCTGGGAATAAGTGAATCACAAAATAACCATTACGGGAGAAAAACAACGTGATTGACTTCACACAGACCCGCTCTAGACCTACAGTGGAACAGTTGATCAAAATGAAAGTGGAACTTATCACACATACAATTAGATCATACGAGAAATGTAGTACTTACTAATAACATTCAACTCCTTTGTAGAGGCAGAAAGCTTCTTAGAGAAAAACAACATATAACACGACGTAGAATATGAAAACGGTAAAACCAAGATCTATGTGTATATGGACAATGATCTGACGAAAAGTCGCCTGCACGATTTGGCGCCGCGTAGTACCGTGAAAAGATTAAAAGATTCGTGTCGATGTATGGAAAAGTGGAATCTGTCACAAATGACAATTGGAGATTTTTTCCCCTGACATTCTCAACGGTGTTCGGGTGATCTGAATACGGCTAAACCAACCAATACCTTCTTACTTGACTTTCGAGGGCAGATCATTTTAATGTTTTAACTATATCCAAAGAACGCTAGGAAATTGCCCTGGGCAGATGCCCTCGTGCCAGTTATGTAATCAGACGGCACACTATGGTAAGTCACGTGCCAAATCAACTAAAAAAAAGTCATCTACTACAACCTACACTACTTAGCAGCCTTTGGCATCTGCTGATACACCACAGACAGCCAACGAATAACAAATTCCAGACAAAAAATATTCTACGGTATCCTCAAACCAATAGCTAATATACCTAGGAAAGTAATAAACAAAACAGAAGACGGCTATACCAGAGTTACTAGAAAACACGAAAAGCGCCAAACATCTAACAGCGAAAATCAAAGCTACTCCAGTGACGATGGCATGAGGCAAACACGAGCGAGTCAGAAGGTAGAGGGCAACCCAGACCATTGGTCCCCACCTAATAAATACAAAAAAAATCAACACAAGGAGCGGAATGAAGGTTATTTTTATCTTTAATGAATTATAAATTTTATTTCCCAAAAAGGCGAATGACTCTTGAGGTTGAAATCCTAATAAATAATAATAATATTAGAGTAGAATGGGGTCAAATAGGTATGGAGATCTTGCTTTGTTATTGCAGAGGTCGCTCGTGTTGCGTGAATTAGATACATGGTGGAGGTCATTTCGGCTGTTAGTATTAGTTACGTTGTCATTTATTTGTTCGCGTGTTGTTCGGCGAAAACGAACCCTGGCTGCTACTCCATTATCGATCTGGACTAGCTGAAGTTGCACAGGGAATAAGTAGATAATTATGCTTGAGAGTAGCGATATACCTTTCAATGTGCAACGCCTGGTAATCCTAAAGTGTTTTTGATCAATACCGGCGCCGGCCAGGCCCGAACGTAGATCGCGGAAGGAATGGTTAGTCCGATACTTGCTTTTGCTAGAGGCCGTTAGTAAATATAGAAGTTGGATTTTGGTTCTTCTTTACCGACGTCAGAGAGGTGACTCCACTATCTGGACTAGATATCGATCCATAAACTCATGGACCAACGGCATCAATTTCCATCCGAAGGAAGACATGACCACAGATTTTTCACCTCAGAAAAATCTCAACGACCTCGGCTGGAATTGAACCCAGACCAACTGGAATGAGTGGCGATCACGCTTACTACTGAACCACCGGCGCCGTCTGCATTGTCTTTCGCCCTCAGTACAGTACATTTGGTCAATGTAAAAAAATGTCAAGTGAGGTTTTTCTTACATAAAAATTACTGCTGACCACGAGTTTTGTGCTGGTTTTTCGATATTTTTGTTTTTGGAAAAAATACGGACATCAACATGAAACATACGCTTGGGGGCACAATAGATCAGCCGTTCGGGGACACTATAGGTCACAACTATAATTTAAATTTTAAGTATTTTGACAGGATAATGATACGTAATTTTATGTGAAGTGAAGAAGACATAAAGAACGCAATTGCATCTGTTCAAGATGGCGCCAGTATTCGATCAGCCTCTAAACATTTCAAGGTTCTGTTGGAAACATTTCGTGCTCGTGTGAAGGAAAAGTATTTGTCATCAATGAAAACGTGCCAGATGTTCTCGGGAGTTAACAATATAATATTTTAAGGTGTTCTTGAAGTAGATAATCGTAAAAAAAACATGATCGAAAAAGGAAGAAAAAGGAATCCAAAAAATTGTTCCGAAGCGCAAACGTGATCCTTGCACGGCTAAGCAGCCACGTTAGCCGGAATGCACAACTTCAATTCCACACTCTGGCGACAACGAGAATACCGAAGAAGTCATTCGCAAGTACAAAGCCAGACAATATTTGCTTCGGCGGTTTCAAAATTTCCTTCGGCGGTTTCATGATTTTTCACATCATTTGCCCCTTATTCATTTTCTTACCTGAATGACGCCAATGGATTGCATTTATTATTTGTGTTATTAATTTTTAAATAATATGCAGTATTCATACTTTTCAAATAAAAGTTTGATACTCTGGGCGTGTACATTGTTTTATTCAACCCGGGATATAGTAACCTATCGTAGCTCCAACTTTTAAAAACATCGAAAAAGTATCTTCGCCTTATTGAGTTTAGCTCGAAAAATATTTAGCCAGGCATAAAATCATTATTACCAAAGCGTTGCCAGGTGTATAAACTTTTGAACGCGTGCTCGCCCGTGTTCTCGGGAGACCGAGTCTTCTTCCTCCATATTGAGGGTTCGGTTAATCAAGGTATGTGATATTTTCGGCCGGTATGACGCAAACTCTTTTCGTCCTTATTGTAGAACAGCTTTTTCAACGCTTCCTTCTTCTTCTTCTTCTTCTTCGTCATTATCTTCGCCGGACGGCCGCTACCGACCTTCCGCTCCACGCTCAGGAATGCCAGGATCCGGTACACTGTACCCACGGGCAAGTTTTCGTCTCGAAAGTGGTCTACCGTAAATTTTTTTCCACTATGACCATGCGTTTCGTAAAACCGCACAACACGCTCGCGGAGTGATTGCTGTTTCGATGCCATCTTCGATTGAACTGACAGCACCCGAGTGAAAAGTAACATGCCACCCATTTCTATGGAGTCCAGAGAGCAAATCTCTTGGAGAGAAACAAATTTACGCTCGTTACTTTAATTACAGAAAGGTAGTGAAATCATTTTCATTTTGTAATGAACATCCGTTAGATGAGTTGTTACTTGTTGTTTGCTTATAGATTACGCCATCCTTCGGTTATTTGCGTTCGATGGTCATGTAAGAAGTTATTGGTTTAGTCACTGCGGATGCGTCACAATACGAACGCCGTTGGGAATACCGGTGAAAAAATTTCCCTAAGTGTCATTCGTAATAGATTCCACTACTCCGTATTGCGACGTAGTTCGTTTGACGTAATCTTCCTTAGTGCGCGGTGCTAAATCATGGATACGTCCACCATGTCGTTTTCCACATTCGCGGGGATCTTGATTCTAGTGTTATTAAATTCGACCTCGTGTTGCATGTTGTTCTTTGCCATGAAGTTTTCTGCCTGTGCCAAACATCTAAACGTAATCAAAACACAGTTTTTCACGTGGTGTTGCTGACTGTACGTAACTTCCGCGAGGTTAAGCTCCATTTTAACGTTAACTAATTGTTCCACCTCCTCAACTGTGGGTCTAACACGAGTTTTATTAATGTCGATCGAAACCGTGTTATCCCGTAGCATGGGCACTTTTGTTTCCTGACTCATTTCACTGCGCAACCGGGGGCAATGTTACAATATTGTTTGTGCACTGAATATAGAACAAAGCGCTGGCTTTCCTCAATGGTACCTATAGCGTTGTGTACGGCATTACTAGCTCATAGTTTATATTTTTAGCTCCTTTGGCTGCAAAAGGCCTATAGGAAGGGATAGGTTTGGTCCACACTAACTCTGAATAGAAAGCCAGGGAAACAGCATCTTCAACTATTCTTCGTAACGGATTCTATTTCTCTTTTAATGTGCCATCAATTAGTCCTCGATGCTGGATCATGTAGACGTACTTCGATGGATTCTTAATTCATGCAAACGTTGATTTTGATTGAAACTTTGTCCTGTTCGACGTCGTGTTTCATAAAGTTCCTCACAATAAAGTTTTCTGCCTCTGATAATCTTCTAAACAGTATCAATACACAATTGCGCACGTGATGCAGTTGTATAAAATCACTTTCGTTTGTTTAAAGTAAATCTAAATTGTTTTGCGCAGCCGGAGACAACGATACTATTTTTTTAATATTATGTTTATATGAAATGGCTCACGGCGTTAGCATAATTGAGCAGTGAATCATTTATGTTTTTACAAAATGTAATAACAATACAAGTAAAAAATATAAGTGATTTTTTTTTACTGCCGTCTGTTCTAAGCGCAATGCTTGCCGCTACGCATGTAAGTCTTCTTTCTTGGAAGACCTTTATTGGTTGTTGATCATTGAGTCTGTCCTTTTGCCCCGCACTCGTGTTTGTCCATGTCCTCTTCGCTCGAGTAGTTTTGGTTTTCATTGTTGGATGTTCTATGATTATTGTATGTTTGAATGACTCTGGTTTAGCCGTATTTTTTCTAATTTACTATTTCGCTTGATGTACTAGTCGATGCTCGGGTGATTCTTGTTTGAATGATAATTATTTTTGGGCGGATGTGTGTGGTGTAGCGGTAGTTGTATGCGCAACAGTTGTTAGTTGATTATTTGATTGCGTTTTAGCAGCGTAAATCGAAGACTGTTTGTTAGTATTGATTGTAGTAGATGAATTCTCTTTAATAGTTTTATGCCATGTGTCATTCTTTGGTGTGGGGTCTGGTTACAAAACTGGTACGTGGATGTCTGCTCAGGGTATATGCATGCGTTCCATGACTATAAATATAAGCTTGTGGTGATTTTGGCTTCGAAAGTCAAGTAAGAAGAAATAGGTTGGTTCAGTAGCCGTACATCGTTAAGGATATCAGGGAAAAAGTTTCTCCAGGTGTCATCCGTAACAAATTCCACTTCTTCGTATTTCGACAGGAATCTTGTAATGAATTCTGAGCGAGTGTGCTGAGCCAAATCGTGATGGCGAATTTCCGTCATATCGTTCTCAATATACATGGGAATATTGGTTTCAACGTTGTCATATTGGACGTCGGTTAGATTGCCCAGAAAAATAATGAATTTTTGAAAACTCAATCGGCCCACCCCTGAGTCGATTCCTAGTCCCACCAGGAGTACTTGCACCAAATTTGAAGCAAATCGGACAAGCTACCGGACCAACGTGCCTGAAGTTTGTATGGGATTTTTCGACAATTTACATGGAGAAAACCCACTATCTCGCATTTTGCCGCTAGATGGCACTGTATGCATCGTATTGTCACTGTAAGTGAAAATAAGAAAGACAATTTAATTGTCTACAACTTTGTCGAAGACTGCTTGTCAATCGGGCTTTGTTAAAAGAAGTTATTAAACTTTTAACGAAGTGATGTCTGGGTCAGTTTTCCATGGGGCATAGCAGTGCATGGTTATGTATCAGTACTCGATTCTCACGAACTGATCATACTATTGAGGTAAATCTAACGGTTATTTCACAAAAATGTTTAGTTCTTGGGAATCGAGTACTGATACACAACAATGCACTGCTAAGGGTCATTTTTTTCCTGTCACTCTAACGTCGGTGTTGCATTTTGTTTTTCTCCTCGAAATATTCTGCCGCACCTAAAAACAACTATATCCTAGAAATAACAACTATATCCTAGAAATAACAACTAGATTAAATCCGACAAATCTCTATCCTTTAAAAACACCTTTTTACTACCCGTACCATGACGACATACATTCGTTGAATAATGAAATGTCAAATAGCTTTTACCAAAACTTTTCTCCACTAAGGAGAAATATAGTATAGTGCACCTGCTATGCCAAACCAAATGATTCGATTTCATCAGTTCTCATCAGCTTAAAATGAGCGCTTTTTCTTGCGGGACATCATGCTTTACTAGGGGTTTGCTAAGGACACAAATTGTGGCTCCGTTTTTTTTGGAGCTAGCGTCAATCCGGCGCTAGTTTAGTCCTGTCACTAAGATTGTGTCGGATTCTGATCCGATCTAAGGTATCCGACATAACAATAATTTGAAGTTTCCTATGCGAGTGAGCAAAGTTGCCGAAATGTCTCCATTAGCAGCGGTCATTGCACTGTTCTTCAAGTTTATTTCAGCGACAATGTGGACACTGATTGAAATTCACTCGTCGTACTGAAACACCACCAGAACACCTGTACCTACATTTCCCAACCCCCGAACATAGCGTTGATATCGCATTACAACAGCTAATTGCTAGTCAACCAAAAATGGAATCATCGCTTACTGTACTTAATTCGCTAACTGGCTGTACACCCCTTCACGTCTCTATGCCACTGTGCCAGTCCAACGCGTCAGTCAGTCAGTCAGCTAGTCAGTGCATCAATGTAGGCACCGGGACCGAGCATCACCCAAACCGCGGGGGCCGAACCAAGTGGCAGAACGGCGGCAGCGCGGCGTGTTGGACACATATCTCACAACAAACGCGTGTGAACTATACGCCTACCTACGCTTTTCCGACCAGACGACCGACGTTCACTCAGCCGGAAATATTTGCTTTGCTCGGGCTACTCAGTGCTACGTCAGTCTCATGCCAAGTGATTCAACTTCCCCATTACGGGCCGCGCCGGCAATCAACGAATCGAACAATCCTGGCCAGACGCAGCGACGCGGCTCATCGTATTTCGACGCGCGATAATTAGACGTAATTAAGTGCAGATCAACCAACAATCAAAGCAAAGATTCGTGCGTGCGATTCGACCTGTCAATCGAGCTTCCCGGGGTAGCAAAAGCTTCAACCGCATTTCCGCCTAGCTTAAAAAGGATAAGCTACTCAAAAATTCTACTTCTGGTTTGGTTGAGATTATGAATCACATTTCCCGGTGCTTATTTGGTCATTTATCGACGACATTAGGCGCTAATTAGTGGAACGCTGATCCCTTGAACAAAGAAAGCACCACTGCCGTGGCGGACCGAATGAAAGAAGAGCTACGACCTGACGAAGCCCATAAATCTCTGTCAACAATCGCGCCTCCATCCATCCGCCTCTCCACGTGCAAATGTAGTAGGTACTACGGTACAGCTCTCACACGGAGATGATTCATAGTTTCTAGGAAAAAAAATCCGTCTGCTTGCGCTAATTTCACGCATGATTGAAAACACGAAGCAAAGTAGCTGGCAAATGTTCTTCCTAGGATCGGTTCGAATACCTTTATCCGAGTGCTGCACGCTTGCACCTGAGAGAACACACGGAACGATCCGATCCGATTCTGGCTGGATGCGGTGCCCCTTTGGGGGAAGAGATGGTCGAATTAATGTCCGATGCTTACCCGCAAAGTGCACATATGACTCACCGCGTTGTATTAGAGTAAACACCTTTTCTGACACTGCATCACCACTGCGCTGCGGCTATCATTGTTCTCATACGGATAGCTACGAACGGTGTGTGGCCTGTCTATGACGTGTCGCTCTCAGGTTGACGTCATGCAACGTTGCATATCGGCCGAGTTGAACCAGAACCTGGTGGTTTTGTTTTGATTGAAACCAACCTCCCAATGCACGAGCTATCAATGCACGAACTAGGAAAGTTTCGATGACACAGTTGATGCATGTTAGCTGAAATTGATTATTATAAAATTGCGTTCTGCTTGGTGGGCCGGTTGATCACTGTCCGTGGTGAATCAATGGGGATTGGCATAGAAACGTGTGTTTATAAGGTAAAAATATTGTAGAAAAGTCAGTTTAAAAATTCCAATTTGTAACTCGTATGGAAGCCAACCCGAGAGAGTTTCTTGGAAACGGTTCGAGTGGTCACGCAATTCCCGTGTCGAAGTGAAGGCTACAACTGTTTAACCGGGAATTGATAAATATTGTTTACGGATTTCAGCGCAGAGCTGTTGTTCGCCGAAACAGATGTGTTCGACCATAGAACAAAGAAACTTCATAGCCTGGTCAGAAATATCAATCTTGTGTGTATAGGAACTTTCCTTAATGGCATCGTGACTACAACGAGAATATTTCGCAACTTTTTTTTCCTAAAGTAAACTAGACTGTCTTCATCCTTGCTACTACAGGACCAACATTGGACCATTCGGATCTTCTGCCAGGCACTATTCCACGAGACTCCAATGGGCGCAGATATACAAGGATTTTTTGAAAACTCAATTGGCTTGCCCCTGAGTCGATTACTAATTCCATCACGTTGTCTGCTTCAAATTTGAAACTAGTCGTCTAGCTGTCGCGCCAACGTTCTTGAAATTTGTTTAGGATCTTCGACATTTTTTTGACGTAGGACTACGTCTTTGTTTTCGATATGGGGGTGCACTTTGTAAATTCTACAAAAATGGTATGCAACGAAAAGTGGTCCAATTTTAAACGCATATAATACAGCCATCTCGCGATAAATTTTCAAATTTTTTGCACATATCGCCCCGAACTACTTCTAAGAATAGATTCCAATAGATAAACCCACATATTTTTGATATCATAGCATTAAAAATTTAAATAATGTACAACCTAGTCAAAATATCGCGCATTTACACACAGAAAATAGCGCTTCCCAAGTCCGGCACGAAAGATTTGTGCACCTAGCGCGCTACGCTTCTGTTAATGAAGTCATCATCGACTATTTAAAGAACGGATTTGGCCGAACAAACACAGTTGCCTGTTGAACGGCTGGCGGAGCAGATAACTGCGCTGTGTGTTTTTACAGTCAGTGTAGCTGAGTTAGAAGTTCGTTACACTGACTGTGGAGGTACGCTACCCAGCGCCGTCCAATACGCGACTGAGCTTGTCCGTTCAAACACTATGCTTTCTATTGTATTGTACTCGTTTCCAACACACTTTTATTTACAAATCTCGAACACAATTATTCGTACACAAAATCGCTTGTACATTCGAGCTCCATTTGCAAAAATCGATAACATAGTGCCGTGGTAGAACTAGTTGTCTCTTTCGCTCTACCCATCATCATCAGCGTTGATTCATTTTGCATTGTGTGCTTGGGTTCAATGTTTAAGGCGAATGTGTAGGTAGGTAGGGGAACTAGTGGTAAAATGAATACGTTAAGCAAAGTCATTATTTTCTATCTAATCAGTGAATGAGATATTACAATCACCTTATATGTTTCTTGTTAGACATGTTTTGTACATATCTGGTAAATTTTAAAACATGTCCAAAATGAGACATGTTTATAACGTTTGGATAAAATGAACATGTGGTGGTGGTAAAATGAACAGCTTATGGTGACCTACACAATGTCCTGTTTGTATGCAATGCGCAGCGTTGGAAAGCATTTTCCGATCAATGCTGATGTCCCAGCGAATCATGAGCTTTGCACAGGGCATTTTGTTGGCAAAAAAACTTGTAACGGAAAAATTGAATTTTCATGACGTAATATTAACCAATTTACAATCCTGTGTCATCGAAACACATCTACAAAATTGGAGTTATCCATGGAAGTTTGAACTTTTAGGATCTGGTGTAACTTGAAGTTAGCGTTACAACCTGTTCATTTTACCCCCCTGAGACATTTTATTTTCAAACAGCTGTTCCGACTGTGCCATTTTGTCCTTATCCCCACTTATTGCAGTGAACTATCTGCAAGAGGTTCAATTATTATAATGTAACACCATTTTCAGAATAAAATTAAAATTTGACCTCAAAAGACCCTATATTCTACATGCCGAATTTAACATCAGTGACGGACATGAATGCCGATTTTGGTTTTTATCATATTTATTTTACATTCGATAGCTTTTTATAAAAAAAAAATGATTTCAATATCCTTCGAATACTAGACAGGTCACGTTTCTGTGAAGTTTGTTCTAAATTTAACAAACATTGATTTGATTCGGCTACCTGTTCATTTTACCCACAGTTCCCCTATATCTAACTGCATGGTTATCATATTCACAGATTTTTCTGTAATGTCGCAGAATTTTTTTTCACAATATTTGATTACAATTTTTGGAAATATTGTAATTTTTCGGAAATTTATCACAGATTTTTTCCCTGTTTTAGTTATCACAGATGGTAAAAAGACATTTTTAACCGAAACACAGATTTCAATGTGGTATCTCTGTTTGTTAGCGGTTGCATGCGTAAGCCGCATGATAGCAATCTGTGCTTTCGTTGCGCAAAGACGAAAACTTTCTTAGCAAGAAATTTACGCGAATCGATGGAAAGCACAACGAAAGTTTATTATTTACGTTCGATAAATTCATTGATTCATTTCCACTTCGCGTGCTTCATTTCCACTCATCCTATCCTATTTTGATTCTGCTAAGAGGTACATACTACAAAGTCTATTTATGAATTAATACACTGTTACTCGAAAAACCGTTGCAAAAACCCATCTAAGTCCATATATAAAATTCACTTCATTTCTATGCGTACTTTAGGAAAGTTACATGAGAAATTTCAATATTCCTCCAGAAAAGATTTTCCTCTTCGCGGACCCCCAGCAAAGACTTTAAGGCCCCCTGGGGGTCCGCGGACCCCAGGTTGAGAATCGCTGCTCTATATGATATAAAATATGCCTGGATAGTTGTTATAGTATCAAGTTTTTATACCAAGAAAATGTATCGGTTATATCTTATATCTCAGTCTATTCTAGTATAAAGTATTTTGGTTGTATCTTGGTTTGATAAAATAATTATATCATATAAACGAATATTTAAGATATTTTACATTTATTTGAGCGCAGTAAATATATCTAGGAATATCAGGATTGTATCACAAAAATCCAATTTTTTTTCTTTTTTTTTAATTAATCAAATCAAAATATATCAAATAATTTCTGGTTAAAGATATTATTTATTATTCTCATTAGTACAAGTGTGTCTCTAAAAACGTACATTTAATTTAGCAGTGTTACTAATTTTATTATATTTATTACTGTCGTAGCTACTTGTCAGAACTCGCAGTTAGTTCAGCGTACTTTTATATTTGTTCATTTGTTTTTTTTCCGTTATACCTCTTTTGTAGTTTTAAAATGCATATTTCTATTCTTTCGCATGTTCTTGTCTCTTTTACTCTTCTTTAATAGTTTGCCTGCAGTTTATTTAGCTTTTTGTTTCCATTCCTCTTCATAGTTGACCGAGTGTTGCCTTTTCGGCTTGTCGTATGCCGAAACTCATCAAACCTTTAAAGCTACTTGCTGTTTCGTGACCCTGCAGCGGAACGTTTTCTCCGTTGTGATCTGTAATCAGCGAGTACCTTTACAAAACGTACATTCTGATATGTGAACGTTAGTAATGCATCTTGGAGCAAGTCCACAGGAGGATTCATCTCGGGTAGCATCGTTATAACACCGCTAAGCTGTATTGGAAAGATATTATTTTGTTGTCCTTACTATGTTGAAAGGACACGATATGGTTGATATAAATATGGTATATTATTGGATATCACTATAATTTTAATTTAATCTTATTTCGTTCCAAACGCCATATATCGAAATTATTTGGTCATATGATACAAATATCAAATCGAGCAATAATTTTGATATATTCTTGATATGGTGTTTCTAATCGGGAACTATATCGTCCAGACGGTACAATAACCGGTAGACACTATGGATTTTTGGCAACGTTGGTATTTGTACCTAACCGACCTAATCAAACATGGGAAGTTTATAAATAGAGGTGCCGCATGCCCGTTTCAATCATTCGTCGCTCACTTGCCAAACGAGCAACATGATAACTATATCATCCGGAAGGTGAAGAGCGCACGATATCCTTTACATCCAGCAAGGAAGCGGGATAAATTAATATTTCTAATATACCCGATGCGTTGTTACCACTAAGGCATTTGACAACGTGCTTCTATGGATATTTCTTAAGCACGACCGGACTGAACTGGATTTACGACTACCGAAAGGCAGATAATAGTTGGAAATTTTGGTGGTCGAGAAGATTGAGTTATGTCAGAGTAGTTTCAGTTTGTTTCAAAAAGGTTGCGAAGCTAATCTATAGTGATTCTTGGTAGTCAACCCAAAAGTAATTCCATCTAACCAGGATTGATTTTCATTGTTATCACTGGTGTGCAAGCATTAGCAGCGTAGTGTTTAATACAGAAGTTTACAAGTGGAATTGGAATGGAAGCAATCACATCTCCAACAGCGGGTTTTGATTTATTATTACAAATAATTCTGTTTCTGACTTTATAACTGGTGCATGCTGCCGTTCTCTTGGTCGAAAAACGTTTGGAACTGTGTTTTGAATATATAAAGAGTATTCAGCACATACACTCCGGTTCGAAAGATGGGAAAATAATTTCGAGTAAAATAACGACATGTTCTGGCCTAGTTCAATTATAGATTCATAACTTTGACACTTAGCATTAAATTGAAAATCATGAAAACTAGGTGACATGACTGGGAATTCTAGTGATATGGAGGATCTCACTCTCTCTCAGCCAGCATTCTGCACGTTAACATACAGACGCTTAAGAACTTCGCGATTATCCATGCACACCTAAACGATTCAGCCTTTATAAATTTACAGACGCTATCTCAAGAGTGAATCTACAAATACCCGTGTTCGCGCGATTATGAATTGGTTACGTCCAGAAGTCCCTACTCATATGCATTAGAAAACACGTTCTATGCGACATGACCGGATGCTCTAGTAATGTGGAAGAACTCACTTTCTTCGATCAGCTCCAGACTGCCACTATGTAACCGCCGTCGCCCTTACCACTACGGAAACTGAAGCGAGAGCGACTCGAGGTCTGATGACTTTTGAAGGATTCCCCGCAGGTCCGAAGAATACCATTCGCCAATCCGACCTACTAGACTGAGGCGCTAATTTGTTTCGCTGATCTCCCGTTTGCTCGAAAGTTGCAAGTTTTGCTCTTCTCTCCCGGTCATCATCTACGCTTTCTCTCCCCTGTGCTTGATACAACTGCTTCTACAGCCCCCCTCTGAATATCTTGACCAAGCATAAGTCTCTGCTAAAAAAGTTTAAATTTGTATTCCGTATTCCTAGTTTTAAGATAGTTGTAATTTTACCTCTTTGTTAAAACTATTGTCCCCCATCTTGTAAATAGAATAGTATCCCTAGTTTTAAAACATCTGTGAAATTTCTCATAAATATTTGTTCCCCCTTTTGTATACCAAACTATATTGTTAGTTTTAAAAAAAACTAACTATTACTATTGAATTTCTTGTTTTAAAATTTTTCATAAAAAAATCTTTTACCCCCTCTCTTGTATATAGAATCTTATTTCTAGTCTTAAGATAGCTGTAAAATTTTTCTCTTTTAAAAAAAATATTTCAATGTTGTAACCTCCTAGTTTTAAAATATCCAAAATGTAAAAACAAAAGAATTTGGCACCGCCAAGCTAACGCATTTGTGCCTATCAAATAAACGAAATGAATAAAAAAAACTCACTTTCTTCTAGCATTTGAACCGTACACCAAAAATTAAGTATCAGATTCACGGTCCGCGTGCGATCATCCTAGAACACACGCGATTATGCGAATGGACACACGGTTGTAACATCTAATTTATGCACGCGAAATTACCTACATGCTAGCACACGCGACATACAAACGTCCACGCGATCGAACACGTTAACATACAAACATCTGAACTGTTCAATGAATATCAAATTAAGAATCACGGCACGATGCAAGCAGTGTTTTGTACGGACGAGCCCTTCCGAAACCCAAGATCTACCGCTTCCAATAGAAAATAGAACCACCGTAGCATTTACGGCATCAACGCGTAGAACAAACAGAAAGTCATGATAGAACTCCCAAGATACAATTGGCGAGGAAACGAATGTTTGATCACCGCGAAAAAGGTCTACCCCGCAATAGCAGGCCGTTCGCACATTATGCGATGGGCAACCATTATTGTTTTTTTGATTTTTTATTTTTTTTAATATTGTAAATATATTAAAGACCCACGATTCTGTCATTCTTTCACAATGAGTCTTGGCAAATAAACAAATAATTAATAAACCTAGTTAGGAATAAAATATGTTAGAGTTTCGAAAAAATTGTCTACGCTATGGAGACGAAAAGGTTTACTGGACCCGGAGATAGGCACTGGTAACAATACAAGCATAATGCGTACATTGGAAACAAAACAAACATTACTTTTTTTTCTAAATTAGATATGGGATTTGCCTTTCGCCTTCATCTCATCATAATCCGACACTAACTTAGTGACAGGACTAAACTAGTGCCGGACTGACGCTAGCTTCTAAAAAAACAGAGACACAACTTGTGTTCCTGAACGAAAGAAAACGAGTTCATTGTAAGCTGATGAGAACTAATGAAATCGCAGCATTTGATTTGGCTTAGCAAAATAATGTAAGATGCACTATACTATATTGCCCCCTAAGAATAAAAATTTGGATGGACGCAAATTTTTCTCCACTAAGGATAAAATTGGGTAAAACGCGTAAACTAGTTATGAAATTTGCGTTTCAACTTCGTCTCATCAGAATCAGACACTAACTTAGTGAACATTTTTCACACAAATTGTTGTCCTTAGGGAGAAATATAATGCTTTTTCGCCGAATATGGTTCTTCATCATTCTCTGAGAGATTCATAATTATGAACCAAGCACTCTGTACACGTTTTATTCGTGCGAAGCACAATCTCAGGAAATTGTACGTAGGAGAAAATTATGCTGACAAGTATCTAAAACAAGTATCTATGTAGTGCGTGAGGTCTTAATATATCAAACAAACTCAGAAATTGTAAATTAATTATTAAAACATAGTACGTTGAGAACTTCTTGCATCAATTTTCTGTTATCAGTAACGTGATAGACTGACTTGGCCGCCAGATAGACCCTCAATCAGAAATGGAGGCACTACTTGCGTTCACAACTAAACAATTGGTTGTTCAACTTTCTGATGAGAAATGTAGCGACATCTACTACTAATTTTGGATAGCAAACCAAGAAGACAATGTGGTTAAATCATTATGTGCATGAAGACCACAATTATTAACGTTAGTAAGTGAAGGTATTGGCGTTTCCAAGTCGTCCAAACAGTATGCTGATGAGACGCGGACGAAACGTAAATTCCTCGACGAAAGTTAGAAATTGTGCTCTTCTTCAACAATATTATTTTATTTTAATTTTCTGTGCTTGATCAGATATATACTTGCAAACACAAGTAGTGTTTCCATTCTTAGATTTGGCGTATATCTGACGGCCAAATTAGTCTGCCATGATACTTGCTGATGAGACTAAGTCGAAATGTAAATTTCGCTATGAAATAGTTTAATATAGATTGTATCTTAAAAATTAATATGGTACAACCTGGTTATTATTTTTCCACTAATCATACTCTAATTTGAATTTGCTGTCTCTTTAACCCTTTCATGCCCAACTTTTCTCTAGGGCATATAGGGTTTCAATATTGTTTTTTTCCGTAAAACTGTTGGGGTCAAGAAGCACGGGATTCCTGTTTTGATCAAGATAGGCGTTCATTTTGCAGTGCTAGAAGCTGCGCAACTTTTATCTTTTATCTTCGTGTGCTCGATACCATTTTTCTAGATATTTTACAATAGTGCAATTGTTTGGAAAAGGTAGTCCGAAGCAGTCGAAATTGATAATTTCACTCAGTTTTCAATACAAGATTTCAAGATAACGAAGATATATGAATATTTCATTTTTAATCGTAAACCTGTACTGTTCCTGGCAGCACTGCTTCATAGGAATCCAGTCACACTAATCGCAATACCTTCAGTTCTACGTATAATACTTACAACTGTTTGGCGATGAAAGATGGTAGTCACAGCTATTAGTCTTACTTGTTTTGATGTAGGACTACGTCTTTGTTTTCGATATTGGGGGGCACATTTCAAATTCTAAAAAATGGTATGTAACGAAAAGTCAATTTTTAACGCATATAATTCAGCCATCTCACGACCAATTTTCAATTTTTTTGCACATATCGCCTCGAAATACTTCTAAGAATAGATTTCAATAGATAAACCCAAAGATTTTTGATATCATGGCATCAAAATTTTAAATAATGTACAACCTAGTCAAAATATCGCTCATTTGCACACAGAAGATAGCGCTTCCCAAGTCCGGCACGACAGATTTGTGTACCTAACGCGCTACGCTTCTATGAATGACGTCATCATCGACTATTTAAAGAACGGATTTGACCGGACAAGCTCAGTTGTTTGTTGAACGATAGGCGGATCAGATGACTGCGCTGTGTGTTTTCACAGCCAGTGTAACTGAGTTAGAAGCCCTGGCCACTGGCTGTGGAGGTACGCTACCCAGTGCTGTCCGACACGCGACTGAGCTTGTCCGTTCAAACACTATGCTTTGTTTTGCGTTGTGCTCGTTTCGTAACCATGCGTAACCTGCATGATAGCAATCTGTGCTTCCGTTGCGCAAAGACGAAAACTTTCTTAGTAACAAATTTACGCGGATCGATGTAAAGCACAACCAAAGTTTGTTATTTACGTTTGGTCATTGATTCCTTTCCACTTCACGTGATTCATTTCCATACAGCCTATTCTATTTTGATTCTGCTAATAGGTACATACTACAAAACCTATTTATGCATGAATACACTGCCACTCAAAAAACCGTTGCAAAAACGCATCTAAGTCCATGTATAAAATTGTTTTCGATTCTTGCATATTTTTTTGTATTTTTTTAATTTTATTTTCTATTTTATTATATTGTTTTGTTTGCATTACATTTCTAATTTAGTATATTGGGTGTTCAGCCACAAGTGGTGACTTTTCATCCCTATTGTTTACATGATTCAGTTCATTATTATTAAGTTATAATATGCTTTCGCAGTTAAGTATTATTTTTTTTTTCAGTAGGATGTTTTAAACCTACTTGTCTTCTGAATAGGGATCTAAACAAATCTTATAAACTATAAAGAGAGCTAATCGTTACAATTGATGATTGCAACGATTTTTGTCGGAAGTTGCTTATAATACTGTTCGTCATAATTTCTAATGTTTCTATGTTTGCAAGTCTGTGCAACTCATTTGTGCTAAACCAGGGAGGACGCTTCAAAATCATTTTCAGAATTTTATTCTGAATTCTTTGAAGCGTTTTCTTCCTAGTAGCACAACAACTTGCCCAGATTGGCACTGCATATAGCATAGCCGGTCTAAATATTTGTTTATAAATTAATAGTTTGTTCTTTAGGCAGAGCCTAGAATTCCTATTTATAAGAGGGTATAAACATTTTATATATTTGTTGCATTTTGTTTGGATTCCTTCAATGTGATCGTTAAAAGTGAGTTTTTTATCGTAAATCAAACCCAAGTATTTAACTTGATCTGTCCACGTTAAATTCAAACCATTAAATTTAATAATATGGTTATTATTTGGTTTAAGAGAAGAAGCTCGTGGCTTATGCGGAAACACAATCAATTGTATTTTTACCGCATTAGTGGAAATTTTCCATTTTTTCAGGTAATCATTGAAAATATTCACGCTTCGTTGCAGTAGACTGCAGATAATACGAAGACTCCTCCCAGTGGCTGAGATGCTAGTATCATCACAGAAAAGTTACTTTTTACAGCCTGTAGGTAGATTTGGAAGATCAGAGGTAAAAATATTGTAAAGTATTGGTGCGACGCTTGATCCTTGAGTGACGCCTGCTTTAACGAGTAGCTTATTAGATTTACAATTCTGATAAGAAACCTGTAGGGTACGGTTGGTAAGATAATTTTGAAGTAGAATACTTCTAACGTTTCAATACGGGGTCCCGTTTCAAAAATTTTAGTTGAGAAATTTTCCCAGGTTTGAAATGCGAATATCTTCCGTTCTACTGGACGAAATCGCAAAATTTTTGCACTATCTGATCGGAAATTTGTGCACGTATTTCGTATTAAATTTCGGAATTACTGCGACTACTATAAATAAACCAAAACAAGGATTTTCAGAAAATCCTTCGAAAACAGCGTGGAAAATGCGCAATTTGCCAGCATATCCCACGCAGAGCCGTCAAAAAGGAGCATGTAAGCGTTTCATTACATACGGGAATGTTATATATACAGGTCACGCGAGCTTGTTTTGTATCAGTAGGTGCTCGCTTACCACACGAGCAACATGCTCGTCCGGACGGTACAATGAGCGGTATCATGTTTGCGTTCCCGTACCAAGCGTCATTGCAAGGTTCTTCGTGATACAATCCAGGGAATCACCAAATCTGCCATTCGGCGTCTGCCTCGTCGTGGTGGTGTAAAATGCATCTCCGATGTAATCTACGAATGCTAATGGTGTGCAGGAAAATGTCACCCGAGATGCCGTGACCTACACTGAACACGCCAAGCGCAAAACCGCAATGAATGTCGTCTATACTCTGAAGCGGCAGGGACGCACTTTGTATGGATTTGGAAGTTGAAAAGGTAGAACTCACTTGTATCATTATAAAAAGGCCCTTTTCAGGGCAACCAAAATAATTTCAAAGAATAAGTTTGCATTTTCTGTTTCATGGACTGTTTCTCCCTGGAGAGCAATTTGGGTTAAACCCTAAATTATGATTTATTTCAGTACGCAAATTGCAAATATGGTCAGAAACAAACTGGAGTGAAGTGGAAAACATTTTTACTAGGCGCATTCAAAAAAGGTTTCAATTCTCAAACATTTTACCAAAGTGCCGTGTTACATTACTCTCTTTACCATGAGTGTTCGATAATCTCCGTATTGGAAACACAATTTCAATTTTGTTCTTTATCAAAAATAAGTGGTCGACCAACGAAAGGGTGGAGCTACAAAGAACACATATTGAGGACAACACAAAAAAGGACGAGCTTACATTGTGCTGTAGTCAGGTATAAAAACTCAGCATGCTGTTGTTCTTGCTCAGTTCGTTTCCAGCATCAGCATGCAGCGGTTCGTTCGCAGCATCTCCCGCAAAATTCAAACCGCCGTCCGTTTGCTGCTGTTAGAAGAGTTGGCCAAGCACGCCGTCTTCCATGGCACCAAAACTGTTACCATATACACCAGCTCCAAGTAAATTCCGAACACTGTCCAAACAAAAGGCTTTTTTCAGGGCCATCAATTTATCGACAAAGAATGAAATTGAAATTTTGTTATTACAAGCATCAGAAAGTGGCTTGCCAAGGGCGTTGGATGGTAAGTGAGCCACTTGTGAACGATACCGTCGCTTCCACGTAGAATGGCACAAAATCAAAAGTTATTTGTGATTTAATGATTCAATTTACAAAAATAGAACGTTTTCTAACGTTTCGATATAGGTGCTCCGTTTCAAAATTTTCGGCCAGAATGCTGCCTGTTTTTTCAAACGTGAAAATCTGTTGTATTGAATGAAAACCTTCGATTTTTGCGCTGATTGGAAATAGTTGTGACTAATTCTGTAGGATGTACAATTACTGAAAATAACGGATTTTGTGAAATCAGTGGTTGGTCCGTACAATTCGATTCCAAGCGAGCCAGATTAGTTTTCGTTGGAAGGTCCACCTCTGACAAACTAAAGTAAACTATTTTATTTTGAATTCAACTACACCTTCTTTGAAAACAGCACAGCTAAAAAACTTTTGGGAAAAACGGGCAAACCTAAATTTTCCACTATAATGGAAACTGCCTGTGCCCCCGCCGCAAAGCATCATCAAGTTTGATAGTAATTCAAGCCGGGAGGAAAGAGGTTGTAAGGCAATGGAAAACGAAAATTTCATTTATATCTTACTGGAATATAATTGGCTGGTCCTGAAAAGAACTTGTTGGTTTGTGGTTTATTTTGGGTCACAATTTAGGCCTGCTCGACTGCTGATAGCTGTGAATTTCTCGCAGGGCGACAGTTTCTGTTCGGTAGCGATGAGGCTTCCTAACGCCAACCGTGACTGTGGCACTTTTACACGGCCTTCGTTGCTTACTGCTTGCGGGGAGGCTTTCCTCCGGTGGACTTACGAGCGGTCTCTTTGGTACGGGCCATTTATCAACAAAGAATCGAATTGAAATTTTGTTATTACAAGCATCCGAAAGTAGCTTGCCAAGAGCGTTCGATGGCAAGCGAGCTACTTGTGAACAATATCGTAGATTTCACGTAGAATAACACAAAATAAAAAGTTATCATTTGTGTGCTTGTTTACAGTTTCGTGTTTACTAGGCGCATTCAAAAAAGGTTTTAATTCTCAAACATTTTACCAAGGTGCCGTATTACATTACTCTTTTTACCCTGAGTGTTCGATAACCTTCGTATTGGAAACACAATTTCAATTTTGTTCTTTATCAAAAATAAGTGATCGACCAACGAAAGGGTGGAGCTACGAAGAACACATATTGAGGACAACACAAAAAAGGACGAGCTTACATTGTGCTGTAGTCAGGTATAAAAACTCAGCATGCTGTTGTTCACGCTCAGTTCGTTTCCAGAATCAGCATGCAGCAGTTCTTTTGCAGCATCTCCCGCAAAATTCACACTGCTGTCCGTTTGCTGCTGTCAAAAGAGTTGGCCAAGCACGCCGTCTCAGATGGCACCAAAACTGTTACCATATACACCAGCTCCAAGTAAATTTCGAACACTGCCCAAACAAAAGGCCCTTTTCAGGGCCATCAATTTATCGACAAAGAATCGAATTGAAGTTTTGTTATTACAAGCATCAGAAAGTGGCTTGCCAATAGCGTTGGATGGTAAGTGAGCCACTTGTGAACAATATCGTCGCTTTCAAGTAGAATGGCACAAAATAAAAAAGTTATTTGTGTGATTTGTAGACAGGTTAGTGTAATGATTCAATTTACCAAAATCGAACGTTTTCTAACGTTTCGATATAGGTGCTCCGTTTCAAAATTTTCGACCAGAATGTTGCCTGTTTTTCTAAAAGGTGCAAACCTAAATTTTCCACTATAATCAAAACTAGTGCCCCCGCCGCACAGCATCATCAAGATTGATAGTTATTCAAGCTGGGAGGAAAGGGGGAGGGAGGTTGTAAGGCAATGGAAAATTTCATGTATAATAATACTTTATAATTGGCTGGTCCTGAAAAGAACTTGTTGGTTTGTGGTTTATTTTGGGTCACAATTTGGGCCCGCTCGATTTCTGATAGCTGTGAATTTTTCGCAGGGCGACAATTTCTGTTCGGTAGCGACGGTGGCTTCTTAACGCCAACCGTGACTGGGGCACTTTTACACGGCCTTCGTTGCCAACCAGTTCCCTGTCAAGGACGACGTCTCTGTACAGCCAGCATCACTACCATGAAAGGCAAAACATTGATTTTGAACCGAATAATTAGAAGCTGTATGTAGTTACAAAATGTCGATTTTCTGAATGATATGATATTAAATCATCCCACAAGATGCAAAACGTCGTGTGGAATGCTTGAATATCGAGCATTGTGCCGAACATAATTCTTTGTTTGGGGCTTTATAGTTATAACGCCCCGTGTATGTCGGTCGCTGTCAAACTCCATATGATGGTATAGGGTTGCCAGGGGGCTGTTTCCAACTGCTTGCGGGGAGCCTTTCCTCCGGTGGACTTACGAGCGGTCTGTTTGGTACAGGCCATGTAGCGAAAAATGCTGATCTGCTACTTCTCTGATGCTGGTGGTAGGACGACGGTTAAACGCTCGTTTGCGTGCCTTCATTCATAAAAGTTCAACAATATTTTCAAAGAATGTTGCAAATTGTCAACTTGATAATTCCAAAAATACTCCAAATAAACTATGAATGTTCTAAAGTCGACAAAATCGCATAGAAATTGCTTATTCCAGAGCAGAATGTACCGGTCTAAAGTGTATTCTACTTCACTCCAGTTATGTCTCTGACATTACCCACCCATCTTTTTAATTATCTTTATTATGTAAATTGGAAAATTGAAATCCCACATTTTGGCAATTAAACCTTTGTGCCAAACACTGTCGAAAGCTTTTTCGATGTCTAGAAGAGCAACTCCAGTGGAATAGCCCTCTGAGATATTTGCCTTTATCATGTTAGTTACTCTCACAAGTTGATGAGTAGTTGAATGTCCAATACGAAATCCAAACTGCTCAGGAAAAAAAATAGAATTCTCATTGATATGTGACATCATTCTAGTTAGGATGATTTTTTCAAATAATTTACTAATAGAAGAGAGTAAACCAATTGGTCGATAGCTAGATGCTTCTGCTGGGTTTTTATCTGGCTTCAAAATAGGAATAATCTTGGCATTTTTCCATCTTTCAGGGAAGTATGCTAATTCAAAACATTTGTTGAATATTTTGACCAAGTCATGGTGATTTCGGGAAGGTTTTTAAGAAGAATATCAAAAATTCCATCATAACCTGGAGCTTTCATATTTTTTAACTTTTTCATGATGGATTTGATCTCATCATAGTTGGTTTCAATAATATCGTCTAGAGACAATACTTGATTTGAAACGTTTTCATATTTTTGTAAGACTTCTGTTTCAATAGGGCTCACAACGTTGAGATTAAAATTATGGACGCTTTCAAACTGCTGAGCAAGTTTTTGAGCTTTTTCTTCGTTTGTAAGAAGTATGTGGTCACCTTCCTTTAAAGCTGGAATTGGTTTCTGAGGTTTCTTAAGAACCTTGGAAAGTTTCCAGAAAGGTTTAGAATTTGGCTTGATTTGTTCAACCTCTTTCGCGAAATTTTCATTTCTTAAGAGTGTGAATCTATGCTTAATTTCTTTTTGTAGATCCTGATAGATACATTTCATAGCAGGATCACGAGAACGTTGATATTGACGTCTTCGAACATTCTTCAAGCGAATCAGAAGTTGAAGATCGTCGTCAATAATAGGAGTATTAATTTTTTTCTGTGTTGTTGTTACTGATAAATTTCTAGCATCAACTCAGCTTTATTTTGTAAATCAAGGTCATGATTAAAATTATTCTCAATATAAGTTTTGTACCTTTCCCGATTCGCTTTGTGATAATTGAACACTGAGCTAATGGGATTGGAAACAGCTTCTTGAGAAAGTGAAAAAGTTACTGGAAGATGATCAGAATCAAAGTCAGCATGTGTAATCAATTCGCTACAAATGTGACTTTGATCTGTCAAAACCAAATCAATTGTTGATGGATTCCTTACAGACGAATAGCATGTAGGACCATTCGGGAACAAAATTGAATAATAACCAGCAGAGCAATCATTAAAAAGTAGTTTGCCGTTGGAATTGCTTTGAGCATTATTCCAGGCTCGGTGTTTGGCATTAAAATCACCGATCATGAAGAATTTCGACCGATTTCTTGTAAATTTTTGCAAGTCTCCTTTCAAGAAATTAATTTGCTCGCCAATGCACTGAAAAGGCAAATAGGCTGTAGGAATAAAAATGATACCAAGATCAGTTTCAACTTCGATACCCAAACTCTCGATCACCGTGGTGTCAAGAGACGGCGTAACGGAATGTTTGATCCTGCGATTAACCGCTATTGCGATTCCTCCGCCGAATCCAACAATTCGATCAAATCGATGAATAACAAAATTAGAGTTACTCTTCAATTTAATATTTGGTTTTAAAAAAGTTTCGGTCACTACGGCTATATGCACATTATGTTGAAAAATTCGTCTTCGAACGTTTTTAATGAACGAGCATTCCAATTTAATAAATTTAAATGATTATTTAAAGTCATTGTTAAAATTTAATTTCATTACAATTTTGTTAGCAAATTTCCACCCCGCTTGAAAAGCTTCAAACATGGAGGTAGAATTTAACATGGCAATCATCATAGGTAACATAGCCTCTTGTAGGTATTTGAATTTTTCTTCCGTTACGCTACCTAGATCCATTGGACTAAAGGAAGCGTTGGGTGCAAACGAGATTGAGGGCGTGGTAGGTGTAGCTGTCATTTTGGCATTGCTACCTGCCACTGAAGCATAAGATGACACACCATTGTAGGATGGTGTGACGGAGGTAGAAGAAGTTGTTAATCTATTTTGAATCGGATTAACACGTTTAGACGTGTTTTCTTGAAGTGTACCTGACGAAGTAGGTACATTTTTTATTTGTTGTTTTTGTTGTCTAGAACGAAAATTTATAATTTTTTCTCGAACAGGACAACCCCAGAAATTCGATTTATGATTTTCGCTACAATTAGCGCATTTGAAACTTTTTGTGGTTTTTTCACCGGGCAAGTATCTTTCGTGTGCGATTTATCACCACAGATCATACATTTGGAATCCAAATGACAATTTTTTGTGCCGTGCCCAAAGCCTTGGCATCTACGACACTGGGTCAGATTTTGAATTCTGCCCCCATGTCGTCTATAATGCTCCCACTTTACTCGCACGTGGAACATAAAACGTGCTTTTTCAATTACTTTCAAATTATTAACCTCATTACGGTTAAAATGAATTAAATATAGCTCCTGGATAACTCCAGAGCGTACTGGCGTGTCATCGCCGGTAGCCTTTCTCTTCATAAGAATAACTTGTGAAGGAGAAAAGCCAAGTAAATGTTTTCAATTCGTTGGATATTTCATCCAAATTTTGACCTTGAGGTGCCCTTTCAAGACAGCCTTGAATGGTCTATCTGTCTTGAAATCATATGAATAAAATTTATATAACTTCTCCGTAAGATACTGGAGTAGTCATTTGTGGCCAATCAATTCCTCCGCTGTAACTCGACATTCTTCTCTTCGGTCAATCTGAAAAGAGACTTTCCCATCCGGAAGGAACGTCGAAAACTCAGTTCGAAAGGCTGTGAAGTCGGAGATCATCACTGTTATAGGCGGAGGTGATTGCATTTTCTTCTCATTGGCATTATGCGCAATGCGAGGAAATTTAGAAATTTCATTAGCTTCACATTCGGATAAAACATCGAATGAGTTGCTGAAGTCGATTGAATTTTCGGGTGGATAAGATACCCTTTTCCGTTTAGCTTTAATTTTTGGCACACGGCCTTTCTGGGAGAACCCAGGCATGTTGGAAGAATTTCTTTAGACTGAATTGTTCTTGAAAAATGTTTTAGTCTTGAAAAAGACTGATTGAGTAGAAAAAGTAGGTAGTCTTGAAAAAGACTAATTGTCGAAAAAATATAGGTAGTCTTGAGAAAGACTGTTGCTGTTGAAAAACTCTAGGTAAACCAGGAGCTATCAAGATTTGTGACCGGTTCGAACGAAGGTTCAAGCCGGTATGGTTGTATATTTATAGTTTCGATATGTGATTAAGACCACTGCATTCGATACATTTGTATGCGTACTTTAGGAAAGTTACAATAATGGCAAAATATAACTAGAAAGTTTGGTCTAGACATGAAATGTGCTGTAAAGATTTAGTTCCAGATAGTAGTTCGGTCATGGTTTTCTGTCTTCTTTCTTCAGATCCTCTCAAATAAGTTTAATCGGATTAGATCATCTACTACAAATGAAATGACCTGATAACCAAGAAGGTTTGGTTCAATATGTAATATTCGATGTTGATTGGTTGTGCTTAAACTATACGTAAGAAATAAATTTGATTCATTATTACTCTAAATGTACTAAGAAAATAAATATTTTACTTGAAGTAGTAAAGTCATACGTCTATAGTTCGTGCAACCCCACAGGGCTGCCCCTTGTAGTTTTATGTTAGATTTTGTGCCCTTAAGCACAGATTGGTACATCCATTTTTTCCTTTGGCAAAAAAAGTTGCATCGTTATTCATTACATAACGTTCAGTGTGATGTCTGGACAGAAAAAGAAAACTGCGCTGAGTATCAAAATACATTATAGAGCCACAAATCGTCTTCATACCGATACCGTGTCAAATCTGAAAGTAAGCTCTAGAATAAAATATCAAAATAACGTGCAAATAAACTACGAAAATCGAGACTAAGATCCTGAAATCATGAACATGAATCACTCTACTCATGACCTTTAATTTCACAATAACGCGAATAGAACTTACGAAAATCGTGGCTAAGATCCGCAATTATAAACATAAATCATGCTACTCTGACAGAAAAATCCGATACTAAACTCCTGAATAAAGCATCACGCTAACGTGATGCTCGCCAAAAAATCGCTAAAAAGCTCCTGCGGCTGTGTATTCCCAAATTATGAACAAGGATCATAACAAAAACTAAACATGGGAATAACCACAGTAACCCTACCAAGCATTCGAACGTAACGGCATGTATATATTCGCCGTGAACTAGTTTTTTGGAAACACAACTAGTTTCATGAATACGAGATGTATTATTCATAGTTTCAGGAACTTGGTCACAGTTTTCGTAAATCGTTCACGAAATCGTGATCTTTTTTCATGAATTTATGAAGTGAGTTTTTTTCCACATATTAATCTTCATTCATCATAACAATTACCTATTCTCTTCTTATGCCATCCACATGCGATAATCTCGTTAAACGAACCAGACAGCAACTACTGATTAAAAATAGATAACGAAGCGAAAGTCTTTCCTAGTACCGGCTGGTACCGACAAGAAAGTTACTAAATGACTTAATTGTTATTAATTTCCCATAAGGCCATCGCCGAGACGATCTGCGAATGCGCCAGCAGCGTGCAAAAACGATACTCCTCCTCTTCCAGCTCCAGCGCCTGCGCCAGTGCCCAACACTGTGTATCCGATTACGCTGCATCGCCGCGCAGAACAAACATCGACGAATAAGGGCTGTAACTCAAGTCCACAACATATGATGATGCGTGATGATGCCATCTTTGTGACTTTTGTTGTGCTGCCTATCATCACGAGCGAGAGAGATATCGGATTCTTCTGGACGTATGTAAGTTACTCGCTCGTTTGCCGGTTTGCCGGTTTGCTTGCTTGCGCCGGAACAATACGGGAAAAAGCGAAACCGAACCCCGAACCGGGCGGACGGCTCGGCACTCTGTTATTACTTCATTAGGTGTAAGCCCACCGTTTAGCCAGGCGAGGGTAGGGGCCGGGCCTTTTACGGGGAGCCAACAACCTGAAGGGAGGAAGGTTGTAATTGTGGATCTTTTGAGGATTGTATACATTAATCGAATTACAGTTCAGTTCATCCGCTCGAAACACGCACGTGGTATGGTTGCTAGCCAACGATGACAAAATGAGACAATGGTCGTAATCGGTTACAAAATAACTATTTTTCCTTTTCTTTGATATGGTCAGATATTCATGGTAGACAATACAACTTCGATAGCAACAAGACAAAGGATCACAATCGTAGTCCATATAACAATGAAAAAGGATAATACGAAACTAAGAGCAGTAAACAAGATGATTTTGCGCCATCATCAGGCAGCACTGAAGATAATTCTAGTCCTAAAAAACAGATTCCTATAATAAAGATCCCAAGTAACAAGTTTTATAGCACGCTATCTAAGTTTTATGAGAGGCTAGAAAACTCTCTTAAAACCTCAATTGCTACTAGGGATAATCCGGCACTTTCGTGCCCAATTTAAATTCAAAAATGTTTAGTTCATCACATCTCGATCCGAACCCTACAATTTGAAGCTTAAGATTTCTTTGCTATTATCCTCCCTAATGAGATAATTGGGTTAAAACCATTTGTTCTGCATGAAGGACACGAAACCTTTTACTTCTTACATTCATAAATCTGCATTTTGACTTAATTTCATCAGTATCTGGTAGACCGATTTGACCACCAGATCGACGCGAAATCGCAAGGGAAGCACTACCTATAAATACAAACAACTGGTCACGAATGATGTCCTGCAAGCACAGATCTCATCAGCAATCTGAACTGCTGTGCTTGTGGGACATCAGCCACCACAATTTGCTTGCAGGTGCACACAAGTAGTATGCCGTTTAGGATGTAGTCTCTATCTGATTGCTAATTCAGTCTGCCGTATACTGATGAGACGAAATTAAAACGCAAATCAATAAGTTTCTACAGTTCATTCCTTCCAATATATTAACTTTTGAGCTTGAGCTTGTGAGCTTGCGCGACTACACCTGGCTGTCACTTTGTTATCAATCTGGACTAGCTGAAGTTGCACAGGGAATAAGATAAATTATGCTTGGGAGTAGCGAAACATCTTTCAATGTGCAACTCCTGGTAATCCTAAAGTGTTTATTGATCAATACCGGCTCCGGTCACGCCCGAACGTAGATAGCGGAAGGAAAGGGAAGGAATGTAAGTCCGATACTTGCTTTTGCTAGAGGCCGTATATGCTACTGCGCACTCGACAAGTATCACGCGAGGAGGATATTTGTTAGTAAGTATAGAAGCTGGATTCTATTTCTTCTTTACCGACGCCAGAGAGATGACTTCAATATCTGAACTAGATATCGATCCATCAAAGCATGGACCGCGGACCAACGGTTTTACTTCCCTTCCGAAGGACGACGTGACCACAGATTTTTTTCACCTCAGAAAAATCTCAACGACCTCGGCTGGAATTGAGAACCCAGGCTAACTGGAATGAGTGAGGGTCACGCTTACCACTTAACCACCGGTTCCGTCGCTATATCAGTCTGCCATATACTGATGAGACGAAGTCAAAACGCAAATCAATGTGTTTCTACAGTTGATTCCATCAAATATACTAACTTTAAAGTTGGACTTGGACTCATTGTCAAAATTTTAACTCATAAGGTTTGAATCGGGATATTAATTTACGAAATAAACTGTAGTCTAGAATTTGGAATTCGGAGAATCTGAGCCCGACTACAAAAAATGGTTATGAAAGGCCTCATATTTAATATGAACCATCATCTGCTATCAGAACAGGTATTATAATTTTTGGATTTGATAACATAGATCATTGTTTGTCATAAAAAGTGTTGATCTTAAATTCTAATCTTCCAAAGGCAGACACATGTACCATCTTCGAATTGTTGCCTAATCATCAACCAACCTAAATACATATTGTTAAGACCGCGTTATATTCCATCGAGGATGTGAACATGCATCAATAGAATAAAAATACACAAAAGCAACATATTCCACTTGATCCGAGTAGTTTTTTTTAATCGAAGCACATTTATTCGCAATTAAACAACCTCACCCGAGCGCCGGCCCACCCGCCCAGGGGCTAATAAGTGTGGCTTTCGTTTTAATGAACCCAATAACATTGCGGCACCCGTCCTCGGTTTTTGCGTTTCCTCCCCGAACCGAAGTTGTTTCAATCCATTTTATTTAACTGTTTCTTTTTTTTCATCGCCAAAGCAGCAGCAACAATGCGACCGAATGCTGCTGCATTGGAGGTTCGTTCGGTTGGTTACAGTTGAACTGCACTGGTCCGTCTCAGCCGCTGCTGCTGATGCTGTGGCAGTGCAAAGCGTTGTATATGAATATAAATAGCAACGCTCAGCGCGCGAACAAACAATAAAAACACTAGGCGAAAACAGTGAGCAAGTGATTTAATGAATTAGTAAGTGCTTGAGAGAAACACTTGCAACGTCCGAATCCTTCTCCGGTGTTCTCTGTAGGTTAGAATGAATGGTTTGAAGCAGTGCAGGCAGTGCTGGGCGAGGGGGATTCGTCGGTTTTACAATTTTATTATAGCTAATGTTTAATGTGTTTGACACAAATAAAATAATAATTTGTACAAACCTCCACCACCACCAGTACTGCTGCGGCTCCGCTGAATATGAGCGAACATACGTTCGCATTAGGGGAGCATAACAAGATCTGTTTCCGTGCTACAAAGGTTTGGCTTCGAGTGGCTGTGTTACAATCAGATATGTACATATTTTCTTTTATGAATTAGTATAACAGCATATAGCATGTAGCGATGTTTTCGTATGTTGCAGTAGTTAGTATAGCTTCGAACGGTAACTGTTGTCTATAAATATTTCATAGTACTTATTGTTGAGTAGACAGGTCATCAAGGCTCTGATTCATTTTTTTATTTCGTGAATAGAAATTTTAACCTTAAGGTCATTCGCCTCTTCGGGTTAGAAAAATACCTTATGAAAAATTTCTAACGCTATGTACGGGGTTGGGACACGAACCCATGTGCGCTGCGTACAAGGCAATCGATTTACCAACGACGCTACGCCCACCACCGCTCTGATTCATGATGCGTGGAACTGTTTCATTCCTTATCCTTGATGATTGTTGAAAGTGATACTATTCAAAACCTAAATCCTCCTGCGCAGATTATTCGTGATTTTTTACGATCCCAAAAGTATTTTGTAAATTCTTTAAAAAAAATTATAACAAATTTAATAAAAAGGTAGAGTAGAGTGGGATCAAGTATGTCAATTTTTAGGCGAGCTCCTACGACGGTAATTTTGCACTGATTTTGACAAACAAGCACTCGTTGAAAAGATTATACATCTGGCAACGTTTTGACAATAATGATTTGATGTATGACTAAATATTTTTCAAGCCAAATCCAATAAGGCGAAGGTACTTTTTTCGATGTTTTTAAAATCTGGAGAAGCGATGGATCACTATATTTGAAGTTAAATAAAACAACCTAGAGAAACAGCGGTTCAACTTTTATTTGAAGAGTATGAATACTGCAGATTATTTAAAAAATAATAAAACAAATAATAAATGCAATCGATTGATGTCATTCAGGTAAGAAAATGAGGAAGTGGCAAATGATGTGAAAAATCATGAAACCGCGGAAGGAAATGTTGAAAAAACGTTTTTTTCAGCAGCTGCGTTTGGTTTTGTACTTGCAAATGACTTCTTCGGTGTCCTCGTCATCGCCAAAGTGTGGAATTGAAGTTGTGCATTCTGGCGCACGTGGTTGCTTAGCTGTACGATGATTACGTTTGCACGTCGGAGCATTTTTTTTGGATTCTTTTTCCTTCTCTTTTTCGACCATGTTTTTTTTTCGATTATCTACTTCAACAACACCTTAAATTTTTATATTTTTAGCTCACGCGAGATATCTGACGCGCTTTCATTGCTGACGAGCTGACTATCCTTTCACATTAGCACGTAATGTTTCGAACGGAACCTTGAATCGTTTGGAGGCTGGCCGAATACTGGCGCCATCTTGTACAATTGCGTTCTTTATATCCTCTTCACTTCGTCCCAACTCTGTCCCGCTCACTGCACTACGTATTGGTGCGGTTGATATTGGAATCTAACTCCATATTATGGTGTCCGTATCCAGCAACATGGATAGCAAGCATTAAAGCAATTTCAAGAAAATGCGTTCATTATGCATTAAGATGCCTTCCGTGGCAGGCCCTACACTGATAACGTTTAATAATCGTTTAATACAAAATAAATAGAGGAAGAGCACACTGCAATAGTACCTAACAGCCCAAGTAACAATTGAAGTTTGATAGCACTCTACAAGAGTAATCTAAGTTTTATGAGTTACTATAAAACTACTATAAAACCTCAATTATTACTAGGGAGTGGCCTAAACCTAGGAGATGTTTAGGTTTATTATTAAGATTCCTCCACGATAACAGACATCTATCCAATCTATTTAGCTGAGTTGTTTGGTACACAATCTGCAAAGTTTGAGGGTTTCAAAACTTTTCTTTTCTAAGAAACGTAAAAAAATCAAATCCCTTCGCAGAAGGTCTAATTGGATAAATAAAGGTACAATTAATTTACCGACGCACGTGAATCATCCATTCCTGGTCGGCATAGCATGATGAAATACTAAAAGAATTCGGTAGTGGTAAATTTGTTTATTTGTTTATTTGTGGAGCAGGGAAAAGCCCGCTGGAGTGAAGCTCATTTTCGCCTCTTCTTTAGTAGGCATAAAACCCTCTCATCTTTTCATTGTCAACAGGCAATATGCTAACTCTAATGATAAAAACGCTTTTAATCCACCTAACAGTGTGATGAGACATTTCTTATAACTCTTATCACTCTCTTCGGATATTATATCGTTTGAGAACATTTAGGACTTGATGTTTCGCGATGTTTTTGATAACACATACTACATGGGATAGTGGCAGGACTCAGAGAATCGCTCAAATCAGCATAGGACAACATCAGTGCTAGAAATCTCAAACCAAATCAATGGGAAAGCGAAAAAATGGCCCATAAAATAGACATACAAACGAATTATTGTTAATCCCAAGTAACAATTGAAGTTTTATAGGACACTACAAGTGCAATGTAAGTTTTATAAGGGGATATAACACTATCATAAAACCAAAATTGTTACTAGGGATGCTCCGTTAATAAAATATCTAAATTCCTCAATCAATGCATTGTGGTGGGCAAACTGAATTTTCCTAAAGGGGTTATGTATATTATACTGAGCCAAAAATCGATTTTTTTTAATCGATTTGAAGTTTATACTTTACTCAAATTTCCAACGCGACTGAGAACTAAGAAATCAATGCTTTTTCTTGAAAAAAGCGATACTAGCAGTTACACCATTCAAAGAACATCAACAGTGAATATTTCCAGACTTGGTTTTATTTCCTATTTAAGAACTATTGTGTTTTTTACATCCTAGATTGCATGATTCAGTGATCGAAACCTAAAACTTCATGAAGTATTTGAAATCATTAAATTAAAATTTGTGTTTGCTATTGAAATTGACAAAATGACCCTTTGGCCATTGTTTACTTTTTCGGTCCCACCTATCAGCATTGAAGTATCGCCCTTACGTTAATTAAAATACCAATTTTACAATTGGTGGGGGTTTGGTGAAAATCGATCTTACTGTCCAAACGGCATAATTCCGAAACCGTAATTTTTGAAGTTTTAAAATTATGCAGAAGTAATTTTTCAGAAAATAGTAACAGAGTTCATGTCTTTAGCGAATTTGTTGAGACTTTATTGTAGTCATGATATTAACCTGAGAAAATTCACCATAAATACTTCTTGGACGATATACCGTCAAAATTATTTTATCAAATGATGCGCTGTTTAACGTTTGTAAAACTCATCGAAGATACTAAATCTCCGAAATTGGCGGTTTAAAAATGATGTTATCTTGACCTTAAATTACTGTTTTTAAACATTTGACCTATACATATAATTGGTCATACAACAAAAATCAAATGCTCATCAAAATCGATCAGGACCTCCTAGAGCCGAATGGAAATCGTCATTTTTCATAAATTTTTCTCTACATTTGGAGAGTGTTATCTTCGTTATTAATCATATTACGTTTTCGTCTCAACTCGACGCATTCCCAAAATAAAAACCTGTTTTAATACACCTAGTGGTGCAATTGTGCTTGTCTCATTTGTCCAGACTACGATTCCATGGCTGGTTATGTTCAATACAATGGTGGAAATAAATATTACATGTTCAGTACGATTTGCACATACGTACAATGGATCGATAGCCACGATCTTGAGATACCATGTGATACTGAAACACCGCTTGGAACCAGCGGCGGATCATGGAGAAAGATCCGGGAGGTCCGGGTCCTGCCAAAAATTTTGAACTTGTTAAGAAATTTTAAACTAGTTTTAATTTTAAAGTAGCAACCCCTTACTGCATACTCCCTCCGGGCCGGTATGATTGACGATTTTTAGAGTGATTGCATAACCTTTCTATATGAGAAAGGCAAAAATGTACCAAAGTCCAAAAAAATCAATTTTCGTCCAACATTTTTTTTTTCGAGTTTACATCAAATCTCAATGTTTCATGCATTTTAAAGTCTTTTGGAATCAAAAATACAAATTTGATTTTGAAAATTTTTCATTTCAGTTTATATGGGAATTTGCTGTGTGATTGCACTCTTCAACTCGTAACTCCGGAACCGGAAGTCCAATCAATAAAACATTCAATTGCAGCCGATGGGAAGGTTGTACCTTTCATTTGAGACTAACTTTGTGCAAATCGGTCCAGCCATCTCTGATCAACAGAGATCACATTTTTTCCACATACACACAGACATTTTCCGATCGTGACGAACTGAGTCGATTGGCATATGACACTCGGCCCTCCCAGTCGGGATTAGATTGACGAATTTTAGAGTGAATGAGAAAGGTAAAAACATTTTTAGCAAATGTTGAAAGTTGTGCATTTTTTGGTGAGCAGTTCTATGTTTCATAGACATTAAATCAATTTTAACTTCGCTTTCTATTAAAAAAGACCCTTATTACAGTGCATCTCTACAAAAGCGAGCTCAATTTGAAAAGAAATCTGAGGATTACGATTGATTACAGAACTCTGGAATTTTCTATTGGAATGTTTTCAGGCAGGAATTTGATATTGATGCTATTAGACAACTATGAAATCAAGACCAATAGATCATTGTTATTGTGATATTGAATTAAATCAGTTAGCATCAATAAATTTTCAACTTCCATCCAAATTTTTTTGTGTGGTGGGGGGAGGAGTTATATGGTGTTAAACCCCAAAACCTTCTCTTGGATACGCCGTTGCTTGGAGTTATTTACTTCGCTTTCATTTTCCGATATGTTTCAGATCGATCCGATGGTTGCAGTCAGAAGGTTCGCACAAATGAACATTTTTGCACTGATAAGCTTTCAAGTTCCTTCCAGACAACTTGGAAATGTTTGGTGATTATTTCTAGCGGTTGTAGATAGAAAAATGAAATACAAATTTCGTTTTATCGAAATAATGTTTGGCTTATTTCAATGGATTATTACTATATTGAACAATAAATAGGCGACAAAGAGTAAACAACAAACAACAAGCCATAACTTTTAAAGTATTCAAAATAGATATTTGAAGTCTTCAGTAAAGTTATTCGCAAAAGTAAGAGCTATAAATTTGCTGAAGGCATCATTTCGATATAATCACTTCCAAGAAAATTTGTGAAAATATCTCACTCATAGGGGGATTAATCAGCAAAAGCATAATAGCAAAAGAAAGGGCATATTGCCTCCATTAAATTCTCCGAAGATACTATTGACCTAAAATAAGCCGTTTTGGCGTTAATAATAGATTACATGTTTTTGGTCATATTTCTGGCAATGGGAAATGATAAAAATCTTTCGTTCGCATTTAATGTTAAATATCTCTTTTGATAATAGTCCGATTTCAACAATCTATAGCTTGTTCGAAAGGTATTCATTAAATCTGTCTAAAAACATATAAACTGTTGATCTATATTGTCAATTTCGGCAGATAATTTGAAAAAACTGCAAAAAACGCCATTTTTACGCATTCAAACATTCATATCTTGGAAACTAAACATCAGAATCAAAAACAAATTAATAGCGCTCATACTGTTTTTTAGTTCTTTCATTTAAAATTGGTTTGGATAAGATCGGTTCAGCCATTGCTGAGAAACACGAATGAGAATTTGTCCGTTACATACACACACAGACACACACACACAGACATTGTCCCAAATCGTCGAGCTGAGTCGATTGGTATATAAGACTCGGCTCTCCGGGCCTCGGAAAAATTCTTGAAAGTTTGAGCGAATTCTATACATTTCTTTTATAAGAAATGTAAAAAAGCTTTTCGTGTTTCTTGACCCCATCGCACAGTGGTCGGAAACGCCAAAAACGTGAACTTAATTCACTAGAGGCCAAACCATCGAATATCTTCACAGGGTGTCTTTGGAGGAATTGTTCGTATGAATATTCCCCACAATCTGAAAACAATTGAAATTAAGCATCGCCTACTATGATTGAACTAAAAAAATTAACTTTTTATACTGACGAGATAGAAAGTTGGTGACTTCGACAAAGTTTTAGGAATACTTATAGTGAAGAATTTTGTTGAAGAACTTGAGCTTGTAGGAGTAAAGGTTATCGATTTATAAGGCGTTTTCTATGACAATCCCCTTAAATCTAGTTTTCTTAATATAAGTTTTTTCATTGTGACTTTTCGTGCAAACTATGTTCAACACAAATGTGTAGGTATCAAAACTACATAATATTGTCGAAGACTGTATGTAAAAATACTCATTTGTTACAAAGTTATTGAAGATTTTTACGTTTTACATTTCTTATAAAAGAAATGTATAGAATTCGCTCAAACTTTCAAGATTTTTTCCGAGGCCCGGAGGGCCGAGTCTTATATACCAATCGACTCAGCTCGACGATTTGGGACAATGTCTGTGTGTGTGTGTGTCTGTGTGTGTGTATGTAACGGACAAATTCTCATTCGTGTTTCTCAGCAATGGCTGAACCGATCTTATCCAAACCAATTTTAAATGAAAGTACTAAAAAACAGTATGAACGCTATTAATTTGTTTTTGATTCTGATGTTTAGTTTCCAAGATATGAATGTTTGAATGCGTAAAAATGGTGTTTTTTGCAGTTTTTTTAAATTATCTGCCGAAATTGACAATATAGATTAACAATTTATATGTTTTTAGACAGCTTTAACGAATACCTTTCGAACAAGCTATAGCTTGTTAAAATCGGACTATTACCAAAAAAGATATTTAACATTAAATGCGGACGAAAGATTTTTATCATTTCCTATTGCCAGAAATATGACCAAAAACATGTAATCTATTATTAACGCCAAAACGGCTTATTTTAGGTCAATCGTATCTTCGGAGAACTTAATGGAGGCAATATGCCCTTTCTTTTGGTATTGTGCTTTTGCTGATTAATTCCCCTATGAGTGAGATATTTTTACAAATTTTCTTGGAAATGATTATATCGAAATGATGCCTTCAGCAAATTTGTAGCTCTTACTTTTGCGAATAACTTTACTGAAGTCTTCAAATATCTATTTTGAATACTTTAAAAGTTATGACTTGTTGTTTATTGATTACTCTTTGTCGCCTATTTATTTTATAATCCATTGAAATAAGCCAAACATTATTTCGATAAATCGAATCACCGAACACTTCCAAGTTGTCTGGAAGGAACTTGATAACTTATCAGTGCAAAAATGTTCATTTGTGCGAACCTTCTGACTGCAATTTTTCTAACTTATAACCATCGGATCGATCTGAAACATATCGGAAAATGAAAAGCGAAATAAATAACTCCAAGCAACAGCATAGCCAAGAGAAGGTTTCGGGGTTTAAGACAATACAACCCCCCTCCCCCCCCCCCCACCACAACCAAAAAAAATATTGGATTGAAGTTGAAAATTTATGGATGCTGACTGATTTAATTCAATATTACAATAACAGTTATCTGATCCGTAGATTGATAACCTGTTGTTGTAAACATCATGAGGACTTTTGATAAATTGTCGGAATGGGGTCCTGATATGTAATTGATCTATTGGTCTTGATTTGACAGTTGTCTAATAGCATCAATATCAAATTCCTGCCTGAAAACATTCCAATAGAAAATTCCAGAGTTTTGTAATTAATCATAATCCTCAGATTTCTTTTCAAATTGAGCTCGCTTTTGTAGAGATGTACTGTAATAAGGGTCTTTATTTAATAGGAAGCGAAGTTAAAATTGATTTAATGTCTATGAAACATAGAACTGCTCACCAAAAAAATGCATAACTTTCAACATTTGCTAAAAATGTTTTTCCTTTCTCATTCACTCTAAAATTCGTCAATCTACTCCCTACCGGGAGGGCCGAGTGTCATATGCCAATCGACTCAGTTCGTCGAGATCGGAAAATGTCTGTGTGAGTATGTATGCGTGTATGTATGTATGTGGAAAAAAATGTGACCTCTGTTTCTCAGAGATGGCTGGACCGATTTGCATAAAGTTAGTCTCAAATGAAAGGTACAACCTTCCCATCGACTGCTATTGAATTTTTGATTGATTGGACTTCCGGTTCCGAAGTTACGAGTTGAAGAATGCAATCACACAGCAAATTCCCATATAAACTGAAATGAAAATTTTTCAAAATCAAATTTGTATTTTTGATGCCAAATGACTTTATAATGCATGAAACATTGAGATTTGATGTAAACTCGAAAAAAATAATGTTTGACAAAAATTGATTTTTTTGGACTTTGGTACATTTTTGCCTTTCTCATGTAGAAAGGTTATGCAATCACTCTAAAAATCGTCAATCATACCGGCCCGGAGCGAGTATGCAGTGAGGGGTTGCTACTTTAAAAATAAAACTAAATTTCTTAACAAGTTGAAAATTTTCGGCAGGACCCGGATCTCTCGGATCTTTCTCCATGATCCGCCGCTGGTTTCAAGCGATGTTTCAGTATCACATAGTATCTCAAGATCGTGGCTGTCGATCCGTTGTATGTACGTGCAAATCGTACTGAACATGTAATATTCATTTCCACCATTGTATTGAACATAACCAACCAGGGAATCGTAGTCTGGACAAATGAGAAAAGCACAATTGCACCACTAGGTGGATTAAAACAGGTTTTTATTTTGGGAATGCGTCGAGTTGAGACGAAAATGTAATATGATTAATAACGAGGATAACACTTTCCGAATGTAGAGAGAAATTTATGAAAAATGACGATTTCCATTCGACTCTAGCAGGTCCTGATCGATTTTGATGAGAATTTGATTTTTGTTGTATGACCAATTATATGTATAGGTCAAATGTTCAAAAACAGTAATTTAAGGTCAAAATAACATCATTTTGAAACCGCCAATTTCGGAGGTTTAGTATCTTCAATGAGTTTTACAAACGTTAAACAACGCATCATTTGATAAAATAATTTTGACGGTATATCGTCCAAGAAGTATTTATGGTGAATTTTCTCAGGTTAATATCATGACTACAATAAAGTCTCAACAAATTCGCTAAAGACATGAACTCTGTTACTATTTTCTGAAAAATTACTTCTGCATAATTTTAAAACTTCAAAAATTACGGTTTCAGAATTATGCCGTTTGGACAGTAAGATCGATTTTCACCAAACCCCCACCAATTGTAAAATTGGTATTTTAATTAACGTAAGGGCGATACTTCAATGCTGATAGGTGGGACCGAAAAAGTAAACAATGGCCAAAGGGTCATTTTGTCAATTTCAATAGCAAACACAAATTTTAATTTAATAATTTCAAATACTTCATGAAGTTTTAGGTTTCGATCACTGAATCATGCAATCTAGGATGTAAAAAACACAATAGTTCTTAAATAGGAAATAAAACCAAGTCTGGAAATATTCACTGTTGATTTTCTTTGAATGGTGTCACTGCTAGTATCGTCCTTTTCAGTTTTAGGAAAATTCAGTTTTCCCACCACAATGCATTGATTGAGGAATGTAGATATTTTATTAACAGAGCATTAGCAATAATTCGTTTGTATTTTATGGGCCATTTTTTCGCTGTCCCATTGATTTGGTTTGAGATTTCTAGCACTGATGTTGTCCTATGCTGATTTGAGCAATTCTCGGGGTCCTGCCACTATCCCATGTAGTATGTGTTATCAAAAACATCACGAAGCACGAAGTTCTAAATGTTTTCAAACGATATAATATCCGAAGAGAGTGATAAGAGTTATAAGAAATGTCTCATCACACTGTTAGGTGGATTAAAAGCGTTTTTTACACCAACTTCAATTACGTATAAGCAAGAAAGGTGCAAACCAAAATTCACAAACAGGCACTTTTTTAACTCTCTAAACTATGCACAATAAAGCTAAGAAGGTTTGGTGCGTGGCACTCTAGAACCCTATGAATAGCGTTATCTTACTTTATCATGGTTTTTGACTTTTTTCATACAAATTCAGAAAAAAAAATTTTTTTAAGTTTTTTTGCCCCAATTTTCGAAATTCTTGGTTCAATGTTCAATTACAAGTATTATTTTCACTTATACCTGAATATTTCAGATTTTATAAACGTGGGAGCAAAAATGTAAAGTTTTTCATATCATTGCAGATTCCAAGCTAATATATACTCAAATAGACATGTCCTAATGAATTTAAAGCTTACAAAAGAATGTCATACCATTATTTATTGAATTTTACGGAAAAGATCGAAAAAATTTTTTTTTTGCTGATTTTTGTATGGAAAAAATCAAAAAACATGATAAAGTAAGCTTACCCTATTCATAGGGTTCTAGAGTGCCATGCACCAAACCTTCTTAGCTTTATTATGCATAGTTTATAGAGTTAAAAAAGTGCCTGTTCGTGCATTTTGGTTTGCACCTTTCTTTCTTATACGTAGTTGAAGTTGGTGTAAAAAAATGTAAAAATCTTCAATAACTTTGAAACAAATGAGTATTTTTACATACAGTCTTCGGCAATATTATGTAGTTTTGATACCTACACATTTGTGTTATACATAGTTTGCACGAAAAGTCACAATGAAAAAAGTTATATTAAAAAAATTAGATTTAAGGGGGTTGTCATAGAAAGCGTCTTATAAATCGATAACCTTTACTCCTACAAGCTCCAGTTCTTCAACAAAATTCTTCTCTATGAGCATTCCTAAAACTTTGTCGAAGACACCAACTTTCTATCTCGTCAGTATAAAAAGTTATTTGTTTTTAGTTCGATCATAGTAAGCCATGCCTAATTTCAATTGTTATCAGATTGTGGGGAATATTCATACAAACAATTCCTCCAAAGACACCCTGTGAAGATATTCGATGGATTGGCCTCTAGTGAATTAAGTTCACGTTTTTGGCGTTTCCGACCACTGTGCATCGTTTAGAAGGAAAAATTGTTTTGAAACTGTACATGCACTAGAAAAAAGTGGGGCATGAAAGGGTTAAGTCTCCAATCAAAAATAATATTTTTACTATGTTTCCATAGTAAGATCACTTAGGGGAACAAGGGGAGACTTGACCAGATTTTCAGCTAAATCTGCATAAATCTCTAAAAAAGTTTTCAATCCTTCCAAAGTCATTCAGATCCTTTGTCCAAAGTATTGTGCATGTTTGTGATTTTTTGCAGAATGTTTAGTTTACTTTTTCCTTTTAATTTCAAAAATTTCAATTTTTAATGTATTTCCTTTTAAGGATTAACTGTACTGCTTACATTGCATGTTCACACGTCACGAAATCAGCCGCATTATTGTTAACTTTGTTTACTAGTACTGAAAGAATAGACTGATGTGGGATTTTTTTGTGACGTGATTAACATCAACAGTAGGTACACAGCACAATAAATATCAGAAATTTTTTATCTTTCTTCAGCTTATTGCCACTTGGTCAAGTCTCCCCAATATTAGTTATTGCGTTCAATGACGTTCAAAAGTTAGTAATAACTATTTCGTTGTTCCGATATATGTAAAATTGTTTCAATGGTTCATAAAGAATAAAATAATGTATAAGTGCTTTAAAAGTAATTATTGATGCAGTAGATATGTTCATACAAAGTTTGATAAAACATTACATCATTTAACGTAAATTTATTAATTACGGAATATTTTCTATAAGGAAAGGATTTTTTATTCCAAACTTTTAAAAATACCTTAAATTACCAAGCATAAAAAGAATTTTTTTAACCTAATAGAACACGTCATAGCCAATAATAGAATTCTATACACTTACACTTTGATTTAATAGATCCTACATGCCCACAAATCATCAAAGATTGTTCCTTGGACATATTTTAACATGTTTCAACAGGTGAACATAGCTCTAATCGCAACAGAAAATTTATTAACTGGACTTTTATATGGAAAAGTATATCAAAACCAAAGAAAATAAGTAGTAAAAAACATGTTAAGATATGTCTAAGGAACAACGTCTGTTGTTTTGTGGAAGGGTAAAACTTTTCAAACCTCACTTCGCATAGCATTAAAAACATAATAAATGGTGCAGGTGGACTCCGTATATAATACACCGTAAACCGGGTTGACATTGATCACTTTTCAAAGTAATCTTTGCATATTTTTAGCCGCAACACATTTTTTTCAAGTTGAATATTTTAAATTATGTACTGATGTATGGAGAATAAGATTGGATGGTTTTACCTAAAATTTTCTGCTTACAGCTATTTTTCCAAAAATGATTTCAAGTTGAAGTCCATTTTCGTATTTCGGGGTGACTTTGATAACCTGCATGTTCATCCACATTAAGTTATTGATGTCAATGTCTTTCATTCAAATGTTTGTTTAAACTATCTCTGGAAAGATACTCATTGTTAAATAGATGTTAATTGGTATTATACAAAGTATTTAAATGTACTTAAAATTCGAGTAACCAAAATTCGTATAATTTATGTCCAATTAGAATAAATGATTCTGAAAACCTTTAAAACTGCGCAAAATGTTTTATTTCAGTGCTTTATCAATGTACAAAAAGTTTCATCCATTTTAACACGTTGGAATATTGAACAATAACAAATATTGCGAGTTTTAGCTTGAAATAATTTGAAATAATTACCAACTACTTCCACAAAATATTGCATTCAAAATAAGTAAAATCTTAAAAGTAAATTTGGCACATCCCACTCAAAAGGAAAATAAAATCTCGCTTATAATTTATAACTCTTGCTCAAATCTGAAATTTATTTGTTTTATAAAAAATAGACACTTTACGAAGCTTCGTAAAAATAAGGTAAAGTCAAATTTCGTTTTTTGTAGTATTTGTACCCAAAAACTGAACAATATACTCAAAAAGTATTATAATTCAGTATTTTATAAGTTTAGAGTAAAAATCATTTAAAATTAAAATGATTCGGTAGACTATTCTGGTTTAATAAGCGTTCTACGAAAACAGTTTCGAGTGATCAAAGTAACCCCGGTTTACGGTACTGATCTAAAAGCGGCTTTTTATTGTGCTGATCATTCTTTGTTGTTGGCAAAAATTGAGTGGCTAGGAGAATGGCTCAATTTCATCGAATGGCTTGAATCGTACCTCAGATATCGTGCTCTTTCTGAGAAATTAGGAAACAATGAGTCATATACCTTCATGAATTTTTCGGGAGTGGCGCAAGGAAGCAATATTGGGCCTTTGCTATTTACCTTGTTGCTTTGTAATTCCGGCTGGATGCAAACTTGTCTACGCTGACGACCTCAAACTGTTTCTCATTATACGATCTACAACCGACTGTATTGAGCTGCAGAGACAACTAGATGCCTTCTGCAACTGGTGTACTAGGAATTTATTGACTATCAGTGTATCTGAAAGCTCGGTGATTTCCTTCAACCGCACAAGAAACCCAATTTTATGGAACTACATCATCAATGCGGAATCACTCAAATGAGTGTCAGTTGTCAGAGGTCTTTGTATTGATTTGTATTTAAAGATCACTATTCCTACATTATAGCACAGCCAAACAGGACACTTGGTTGCATTGAACGAATTGCTATTCGCAGTTCTCAAATAAATCAAGTGTTCCGCAAGGCAGTAACTTAGGACACTTGCTATTCGCAATATTTTTTAACGATATCGCATTGCTTTTGGGAGCTGGTTGCAAATTAGTTTATGCAGATGATTTGAAACTGTACCTCCTAGTTCGTACGGTAGAGGGTTGCTGGCGCTTACAAGGTCTGCTGCAACTGTTTGTTGATTGGTGCTGCAAGAATAAGCTTGTCATTAACGTGGCCAAATGTCAAGTTTCATCGAATTCCATGGCAATTAAATTATATGGCGCGCTTTATGCGGTAACAGGTAGAACTAAAACTTTCTAACCAAAACATGACTCGTGTTACTTACTATAATTTTTCTAAACATACTATTGAGCTGAACCTAACGACTATTTCACAAAAATATATAGTTGGTGGGAGTCGAGTACTGATACACAACCATGCACTGCTAGGCACCATGCAAAACTGACTCAGACATCACTTCGTTAAAAGTTTAATAACTTCTTTTAACACAGCCGGATTGACTAACAGCCTTCGACAAAGTTGTAGACAATTAAATTATCTTTCCGATTTTCACTTATAGTGATAAAACTGTGCATGCAGTGCCACCTAGCGGCGAAAATGCGAGTTAATGGGTTTTCTCCATGTAAATTATCGAAAAATCCTATACAAACTTCAGGCGCGTTGATCCGGTAGCTAAACATGAGCGATTTGCTTCAAATTTGGAGCAAGTACTCCTGGTGAGACTAGGAATCGACTCAGGGGCCGATTGAGTTTTCAAAAAAAAATTTGAGCACTCTTATGTAGACTCAAAAGTCCGATGAACATAATAAAGAAATAAATAAATAAAGAATTTACTGATCCATACTTCATTTTAGCGTTGCACTTTTCGCTTGTCCGTTCTGTTTTAGAAACTAATTGTATCATCTGGTGTCCTTACACTGAAATTTGGATTAACAGAATTGAAGCACTCCAAGCGAGGTTCGTTGTCATTTATTGGATATGGACACCGTAACCAAAAGACGAGAGCCGTCTTTGTTGGAAATCTTTTAACTGGACAAATTGATGCTCCTTGTATTCTCTCACAGATCAATGTTAATGTGCCCCCTAGAAGTCTTAGATCATAGGCTTTTTGGAGATTTTACTTTCAGCGAACTGAATTTGGCCAGAACGAATCCATAAGGGCAATGTGTGATATATTTAACAGATTTTATGATTAATTCTACTTTTGTGAATCTAGTAATGCTTTTAAAAATAGACTTAAACGACTCACTTAGAATCCGGAAGTCGCGCAAATGGCCCCCTGAACGAGCAGCCGCTGGTGCGCTAAGACGATTTCGCTAGATTTTCAGAGCAGCGTGCACTCAGTGCACTAGCGCGACTTCCGGAAGGTTAAGTAAAAACTAAGATGTACTGATGTGTAATTTAAGGTTAATGTGCTTTGCCACAATATTTTTGTAAGGCACTGTCTGTACTATCGCAAAAGACGGTTGGGTTTTTACGCGTATTTGAGGTTTTTCCCGCCTAAAAAAATCATGAAGACCATCTTTGGTCAGATGAAAAATGAAGTAAATAAATAAATAAATAAGTGAAATTACTGTGGAAGCAGCAAAAATACGATTTTTACTGTATCGATTTTGTTGGTTATTTTCGGCAAATTTGAGACTAAGAGAAACGAAAGCAATCAAAGAAAAAGACGGATACGTATTCTAGAGCGAATCAGTTATAAACTTAGCATGAGCATGAGCATGATGACCGTACAATTCGTAGTTGCTACTCCGTGATTGACCAGAACAAGTGAAATTGCACAAAGAATTAACGAATGGGGCCTTGGATTAGCTATCCATTCTCAATGGGCACGTTTCGAGAGTTCTATGCTTTGCACTGTCAATAACGGCGCCGGCCACGTCCTTACAGTCATCGGGGAAGGAAAGTAATGTTAGTGCAGCAAACGTTGTTATGGAGACCGTGTTAGACCAGTGCGCCGCCGCGCCATGCCGCCGCCGCCGGTAATTTTTAACGTACGCCGACGCCGAACGGTAGATCGGCGGCGCGCCCCCTTGCATTTTTTCCGCGCCGACAATTCGCGAACTCTAAAATTGTTGACTCATAATTTTATCCACAAATCTAGGAACATTGTCTATGGACCGAATATACGACGTTAACTGATTGATGATTTATCACATCTAGATCATTCTTTGGTATTAGTGGTCGTCAATTGGATTACAAAATTAAAATAATCTTGATATTTTCTCGAAAACCATTAGGGGAATTATGGTTAAAACCGACACCTTAAGCTTAACACTTTTTCTAAGTTGCCGCAAAACCAATAAAATTATAATTTTAATGAACAATTCTTCTTCAGAAAATTCTTAACAAGACTTAATTTTTCCAGCGCTTCGAAAAATTAATTTCATTAAAAATTATTGGTTGTAAAACTTGGAAAACAAAGTGACTTTTTATAGGCACTGCGGGTAAAACCGACACCCTATAGGGGTAAGATCGACACTCCCTTTAATTTATTTTCTCTCCACTTTATTAAAATCTTTATCTTTATTAAAAATTATATATATGCGTGATTAATAAAGTGTGAGTATGTATGATGCAAATATGTGCTTTTTATTGCTTCATCATGTAGTGAGGGGAAGAAAGTTCGAAAGCGTAGTACTATAAATAAGAGTATTTTATGCTATAGGATTATTTATTGATATGAGTACTTCCAAATAATCCTTGCGCACATCATTGCAACCTCCAGTGTCATTTAATTTCGTAAGAGAAGATTTGCAAGCGTTCTACGTTCTGCTAATTGGATTCATTCACTTATAAGTGACACATACACTTCTTAGTAAAACTATCTTTTTCAGATTTGATTTTTCGGACTCTGATCATCAACGATCTATTGGGGTATACATAATATCATTGTCTCATTGTGATAAAGTTCGTCTTTGACAGACCAAGAGAACACTAAAAATTCGGTTTGTTGAGCTTTTTGCAGAAATAGCAAAAGCTTCGATAGAATTAGATAAGCAAAAATACCAATTTTTGATTTTTAAAGAGACTTATAAGAAATAAACACAATAAAAGTATTTTTGTGTATTTCAGCTATTACTATAGTGTACTAATAGTGTAATTGAAGTGTCACAAAGATCCCCAGCCTTTTGTAATGAATCGCAAGTAAACACAACGATCTTAACAGTGTGTCGGTTTTGCCCTAACCAAAGGGTGTCGGGTTTACCCCAACAGCGCACATTTTTTTATAAAAGCATTTAAAAATATTGAATTCCTCAAACTCGTCTTCAATGCACCTAGTTGATCATAGGAAAGGCCGATAATAATAGGTACTGAAAAATGGGGTGATTTGAAAAGCTTTTGTTCGGTTAAAACCATAAAATCTACCAACGAAATTTTACATCCAGACGAGTATGAACGCTGCTGTCGTAGGTTTTGTTTATTTTTATGACATTCGGCGCACTAACCTGGATTCAATTTTTCTTCAAATGCTCTACATAAACGTACTTATAATAATGTATCATTATGAAATTAATAAAAATTTGATTTCTAGGAAAAGTTGTGGGGTGTCGGTTTTACCCACAATGTCGGTTTTTCCCACAATTCCCCAACACGACGGTAAGCTCAAGACTAAAATATCACGATAACACGACGAGAATTTACGAAAATCGTTGCACGTCGTTCAATTCTTGACTGTTTTAATCAATAAAGTTAATACAAATCAATGTTTCATCGAGTTATGAATTAGAATCATAAAAATATTAAACATATTCAGACACAACCACCTACTAACCATTTGAGTATAATGTCATCTTTTTTGCGTGAACTAGTTTTGTGAAAACACAAAAATTATTTTCAATACGAGGTTTACTTATAATTGATTGAATCGTGACCTGAGAGGGTAAGATTTCTAGTCTCATAAATTATTCATCGTGTGATCTAGCCCCACTCAAAAAATATTTTCAGTGTCAGTTGCACCAGCTCGGTATCACAGACAAATAAGACGTAACACGAGATGAATTTTCATCACTCGTAGTAAAAAAACGGTCGATTTTAATTACAAATCGGTGGCGTTAGTGAAGAGATTTTGACACAGAGCTAAATGCGTTACTTAGTTTCCGCACTCACCCGAAAACGTTACGGTCTTTTTAATCTCATGCAAAGCAAAACAAACAATATGGGCCGGAAATGTGAAATTCATTCTTGTCGAAGTGCCCAAGGTGGGAGTTGTTCACAACCATTTCTTAAGTTACAACACGATGCCGATCAGTGAGTAAGCACATAACAGGATGTTAGTAATTTAATTGATTCGGTGTATCGAATGTATGCAATGGATTAGAATTTGTTGGTCCCCGGAACTGCTGGAGAACTGCTGGAGGGCGGGGTGCAGGTGCTACGAAAAGTAGAGATACACTCAGACCATTTTCAATCAGACTTGTTTAGTGATCAGTTTCAACCTAACAGGAGCTAACACGTCAAGTCGTGGAATGATTATGATTGATAGTAACTGTATATTTAGGTTTCGTCAGGGTGTAGATCTGTATGATTCCAGCACATCGAGCACACTTTGCACTCAAGATAGAAGCAGACCGTACGTTGTAAGAAAATGTAGTGCCAGGGAATCGTATTCCTTATCATCGTGGCGATGTTGTACTAACAAGAAGTAAAAGTAAACACCAGCCTGGAAAATGAAGTAATGTGTCTACCTTGAAAGGTGTCCTTACACGATCATTAAAAGTGACATTTCTGCGCAGTAAGGGTTCCTGATATCTGTGGGATTCTAAAAGAGCGACAGTAAACAATCCAGGGACAACTTGACAGATAGTGCTTGTTTCATATATGCACCACCGATTTGATGGTGGCGCTAGTATGCCTTCTCTGTATGAGTACACGAACAACGAAACGAAAAAGTTTCAAGAGAAAAGCGTGTTTCGTTACGCGAGCAAAGTTACATAAATCTTATTATATATTTAGCTGGAAGTCGTTGTTTTTAACAACCGGCTCTCTTCCTCCCTAAACATGTTTTGGTTTTCTTGTTGTGTGAAGTTTGAAATCGTTAAATCATTGGTGCTTTTTATCTCGAGAAATGTAAATGAAAAACATTTGGCTAATGAAAGTACATCACCACCAAGCTTAACGATTCGTTTTGAATAGTATTTGTGTTTTTATCAGAATTCTAGCAGCAAAAAGAAATTGTAGAAATGGTAGAAATGCTTAAATTGATTATTTTCCACAGATATGGAAAATAAAAAATGGGATGCGCCTTTTTCAAATTTTGCTCCATTCGAGCCGCCATGACATCACCAAATCACCCCAAAATTTGCTTATGAATTCAATATATAAGAGCTGTCAATTGTCCCCGGGCTTACGGTAAAGATGACTAAATAGAAACAAAAAACAATGAAAAGACAACAACAATTAATTTCCTCAAGCAAAACAAAAACTTTTTTACCGTTGCTTAATTTCCTAAATATAGAACAATAAATAATTATTATGGGTCATTGAAATACAGTCGTTACTCTGCATTCTTCAAATTTGTCCATTGCAATCATTATTTCATGCGAAGTCGTAGTATGCGACATCGACAATTTTTCTATTTCGTTCTTCAAATTTTACAAGCAGGGTGGGGACTATTGGAGCTTTAGTTGAAAAAAAAGTTTGATATGGTTGCGAGAATTACATTTTGTGCAATGTGTTCAACATATGTCGCTAGTACATCGTGGGAGATGATTTTTTAGATTTTTTTAAGCTGTAACGTTTGTTTGTATGTGCTGTGAAGTCTGTTACAATAGAAACCGAAAATTTGGGAAAGGAACTGTACTGTCAAGATTTTTTTTTAGTTACCTAGGCGTTAATATTCGTCACGCCGACACACGCCGGCGCGCCGCCGCCGATGGGGTCCAACGGCGTGACGCCGCCAACGCCGCCGCCGCCGGCCAAAAATGTCACTTACGCCGCCGCCGATTAAAAATGCATCGGCGCACACCTCTAGACCGTGTATACCTCTGCATCTCCACCTTTGCTACGGGAAGGACTTTTTTTGTTAGTAGGATGGTCACAGAGTCACCTAAATCTGGATTCGCCTTGATAAGGGATACAATCTATGCAACTCTCAGAAGTGTTATCTTGTCTTCATTGCTCTGGGCAGCCGGCTGCCGAGAATTTATGATAGATTTATCGTTTGTTGAATTAATTTGGAAATGATCGGTTTGTAAAAAATGGCAATTTCAGCTCTGGACTGCCGACAGTCGGGAGTGTTGCTCATGTTTCATTGAATCTAACGGTATGTTCACGATTTCATTATACCTTGTTTCTTTATTCCGGGGAATCACGATATTCTAAAAACAATACAATACCATGAAAGGCGATTACCTCTAGTATTTCAAGACATTTGTCGATATAGATATGGCAATACCTATTTAATTGAAGATTTCATAATGCAAGCATTATTTGCCGTATATAAACTTTGATATTATATAGCAAATAAAATGACAATTATATATTGGTATATTGGTTCTCCACGAACATTTGAATTGGGTGCCGATTTTTATGTTATCATTATTCGTGTGCGTTGTTAAGCTAACTGAAGCGCATTTTAAACGGTATAAAATAAGCACTACCTGAAACGACTAGCTTTGTGTATTGAATATGCAACCGATGACGCTAATTTTTACACTAATTACTAGAACAAGATTGGAGATAATAAGAACGAAAAGAAAGTAACCTGTCACCTTTTACGTGAATAATCAAGCTAGAATATTTTTATACTCATGAAGAAATATAGTTAGCATGACAAGTTGAAAGCATTCGATGCAATGAGAACAATTAATTAATTTTATTTCATTTAATTAATTAATGAGACTAAAAGTAAGTCAATGCATATGACAATAGAACATATGGTCGGTGTTAAGTCAGACCGGACTAAGTGACATTATATGGATTTCGAGAAAAACGAGTTTAAAGCTTGAATCGCAGCATCCTTTACATTATAATTTGAAATTAATTTTTGATATAATTCTTGCTTATTGTAACATACTTCAAATCAGCTAAAAGTCGAATGTAGCTGAAGAAATTCTTTATCCAGTGCTATGAATATCTCATTTTTTAAGATTTTGCGACTTAGTCCGGTCTGACCCAACACCGATCATATATTCTTCGTGCTGATATAACTACTGCAAATTGGTAAATAGCTTCTGATTCTTCCCACGAACTTCCAATTCTCAACCCCTAATATATGAATCAACAGTCATCATTTCACTCAGAAAAGACCATACGTATTCCCCAGTCACATTAAACACCCCATGGATTAGTTTCCTAGTTGGTCAAATAAACACTAAACAAACAAAGAAATTAGTTTGATCAGTCCAAAGAAATGTCAGCTCGACCCGCGGATCCCATACAAAACCTACTTAATTATTTGCAGTAAAATAAGATCAGGGAAATTAGTTGCATAGCCAAGATGTTCATTTTCAAAGATAACACTGTTCATGAATCACCTTATAAAATAGGTGATAAGGGACGCGGACGAAAATAGCTGATCACCGCCAGAGCGAATCAGTTATAAACTTAGAACGGAAAACTAGGACTAGGCAGGCTCATATGGACATGATCGAGTCGAAATGTGAAGAGTTTTTTGCCTTCTGCTAAGTAGGAGTTGGGCGTTGCACCCAAGTCTATCGCATGGTCATTAATAGAACATAACTCATTATCATGTTTTACTGCCGACGCCGGCAAAAGAATATTCATAAATCCTCGCCTAGAACGACTATGCGATCATTCTTTTCCACTTCTGCTAGCATCAAGCCGTGACGTATGTATTCAATCGACACCAAGCTATCGGTGCCGCACTGATCCTATTGTGATTGAACTACTTGTTGATTTTTTCGTTCCGCACACACGGATGGCTGATAGCAAATAATGACACAGCTCAGCTAGCAGAAATTGATTTTTTAGCTACTATTTTACCAACTAGTTCATATGTTATTATGTTTTTAATTGCCGCGTCGATTTTGTTGGCTATTTTCGAGACTAAGGGAAACGAAAGCAATGAAATTGAACGACGAATAGGTCTTCTAGAGCGAATCAGTTATAAACTTAGAACGGAAAACTAGGGCCCTTCGCGATCATCCCCGCACATCCACACCCGCAATCTCAAAATCATGAAAACACTCCGGTGACCAAGTGAACTCTTAAGTACATATATATTTATAAAAGTGGTCTCGATCGAGGTTGTAGGTCACGTCCGGAAGTCCCTAGGTTCTTGCCTTCAGTTAGACCAATAATGAAACACGACGCCAATATCCTCTAGACAACACATTCCACATTCAAATGATATGGAGAAACTCACTCCCTTCTAGCATCTGAACCGCACACTGAAAAATAAGAATTATATTTTACGGGCCGCGCGATCATTCAAGAACACACGCGAATAAGCGAATGGACACCCGGTTATAGAACCGAATTTATTCACGCGCAGTTACAAACACACTAGCACACGTGACATGCCCACGCGATCGAACACGTCAACATAAAAACGCTCGAGTCCTCCACGTTGATACACAAGGACGAATGCAAAGGCGATCATCTACGCACATCTGCGCCCAAGTTTTCGAAAACACAAATACACCTCGATGACTAAAAGACGCTGCAACACCTATAATCTGGTTAATAATCATACAATTCAAACTTCTCCATGAACCCTTAACCGACCCGCCCTGATCAGTTAGGTACAGCCGGTGACAAATAAAACAAACCATCATTAGCGGTAACTGATTTCGACGACTATTAAAACTTGCTATGTGTTAGAGTCGAGCTTCACTCGATTTTGTTTCTACCCGCCTTGCCCGGTGTTAAGTAAAATGTAATTGAAACCGCCCCAAACCATTAGCTGCATCCGACCTGTGCCCCGCACCATGCCACGGCCAGTCTGCTGGCGGTCGATCGGTGGTGAATAAAGTTCCCTCTTGATGAATACTACTTTTCGTTGTTGCACTTTTTGTTGCACCGGCGTTACAGTGAAGAAGGAAGCCTGACCGGACCGGGACGGGGCGGGCCAAGTCGAGGCGAGCTGGGAGGTGTGGTGCACGCTTCGACTACGATACTTAGGACTTATCGTCTTAGTTTGCGGTGAATTTTACATTATTCGATAAATTGTTATTTGCATATTAACATTGCACTTGGATCGGAGCGTTGCTCCTGCAGCTGCAAGAGGGTTGGCTTGCGCTTGCGTCGGTCGTTTAGAGGAACAAAGAAAACAGCAGCTTCAGGTGCATGCAGGTTGGCATGTTCGTGGCAATGCGACACTGATTACCTGGGGAGAATTAGACTGGCGAACGATTGTCTAGTGTGTGACGAATTCGCACGGAAAGGGTGGATTTTTAATCGAAACTGACGCCGGCTGTCGGAACAATGCTCATCGCTTTAAGCTGACTGTTGGAGGTTGTTTTTTCTAACTCATTGGTTTGCTAGCTGAAAGGAGTCCACAAAGAAGTAAAATAGAATAGAATAAAAATGACTTGCTACAATTGTAGACAAGATTTGTTTCTGTTATCTAAATAATGAGTGAAATACTGAACGGAAAAAAGTGCAAAATTTGCTAAAGCATCATTTTTACGATAAATACTTCGTGAGCGCTAAGTTTCAAAAAAGGCAAGCATGAAATTCCTTTGGATAGGATAGTAGGATAGTTTTATTTGTGGGGACTTTAACGAAATTCCTTTGGAAAACAAACACATGCGACCGGTTTCTGAGATTAGTTCTTTATCTCTGTAGCATCAAACCAGAACATACTGATGCTCTTTTGTAAAAAAAATCTTAAAGCTAAAAACTCTTCACGGTGTTTCCTATTCAACAGAATTCACAGCTGCTTCTCAGCGTACAGTACAATTACATGGATAGTACAACTATCCTACTCTCACTGAGAATCCTTTCAGGTCGGGGCTTGAACATACGACGACTGGCTTATGCGTCCAGCACTACCACATCAGGGTAGCAGGGGTTTTCGTGTCAAACGCCAATCTATGAGAAATTGTTAGAAAAGTTGGATTTGAATGCCTCGTGTTCCACTCGTCAGTAAGTGACACCAACTTGCTCCAAAATTGGCGCCAGTTAGACACTAAATCCAAACAGTTCACACAATATGGGTGAGCACCGGAAGCAACTGGCTGGTACCGAGGAGTTATGCCCCGGTTAGGCAAGCATAGAAGCTCTGGGTCCCTGATGATTATAGGGAAACGAATTTTTGGCATGAGAGTCAAACGCCTGCCTGTATTTAACATTTTTCCCAAAGGAAAATGATGGATAAACCAATTTGTGCATGAGGGCACAAGACCCAACTTAGAAAAGTTTGATTTGAATGTTTCGTGTTTCACTCATCAGTAACTGACACCAACTTGCTGAATTTGTTATCAGCACTCAAACTCAAATAATTAGATGCATTTAATGCAATTTATCGAAAATTGTTTCAACTAGCTACAATCCTCACAACAAATGCGTTTCACGCGATTTTCCCTAGCATTTCTAGATTTCATGAATCGAACCTGTGCGTTAACCGCCTTTCGCCCCGAGCTACTCTTCCTAGTCATTTATGAAGGTGAGAAATAACGGTGCTCGGTCACAAGATCGTACACTCCTCGTAAATTACGCAAGATCTTCTAGTATGTGTACTTATTTGTGACACCCCACTTCCAAGGGAGCATCACGCACAAATGATTAACGACACGTTTCTGCTTCGCAAGTTGCAAATCCCAGCACCGGCTGGTGTTTTTCTTGTTACGTTCGTTTTGGCGTTCCTGAAGGCAAGCAGGGAACTGGACTGTTTCTTGTTTCCGTTTTCTGTTGGTGTTTTTTTATACTTTACTATACGTAAAGTACAGCAAGCCGGGTCGGGACAAAGCATAACTTTTGAGGAATTAAGCAGCGTTCTGGAAAGAGAATGAAATACGGCAGTGAAACAAATGGAATTAGAAAAAGTTCAACAGTAAAAATATTGCACATTTATTTATAATCACACTGGTGCATGCTATGAGTGAATGAGGGGCGTCTTTTGGTATGTGCTATTGGAACCACTGTTTGTCTTTTTAGTTGTATATTTAGTATGATATATAACTGATTTCATTTCTACTACATTAATTAAAACAGAAATAACTAAATTTTTAGCTATGGTTTTCAAAATAAGAATTTATTGGAGTTCATAATGCTCACACTTTAACTAAAAATTAGTTGAATTTTATTGTTCTGAATTATTCTCATCATCAGCCCCAACTTGAGGTCAGTTAGAGATAAATCATAACAGTCATATAACTTGTGTGAACTCCTAAAGCAACTGATCGTACCCGAGTAATGCTTAGGGAGATGAGAAAGTGAAAACGAACTGTTGGTTTTTAATAGGAAGCAAAGGTACTTTGAAAAGAATCATTTCCAAAAAAATCACTCTTATAAGCAAAGCTTGTTTCCCGAGACATCACTTGAGACCAGCCAGGGCTTTAGGGATTCACACAAGTTATGTGACTTTTTAATAAGTTTATTTGAAATGGCTCGCGGCTTTAGCATAATTGAGCCGTGAAATTTATATGTTTTACAACATGTAAGAAATAAAAAAAAGAATTCAAATGAAAAATTTCCAAGTGGCAAATTATTGCTGCCGTCTGTTCTGGGCGCACTGCTTGCCGCTTAGCATAATCTTCTTTCTTGGCGATCCTTCATTTGCTAGTTGTTCATCATTGAGTGCGTTCTCTCCCTCGATCTCATGTACGCCCATGTCGTCTTCGCTAGAGAAGTTTTGGTTTTCGTTGTTGGATGTTCGATGAATATTGTGTTTTTGAGTGACTCTGGTATGCCGTCTTTTTTCGGATGTCTGTGGTGTAGAGGCAGTTGACTTCGAATCGGTTTTTGGATGGTTATTTGATTTCATTTTAGCAGCGTATGTCAAAGGCTGTTTTTAGTATTGATTGCAGTAGAGGAATTCTCTTTGGTGGTTTTGGCACATGGTTTTCCGCACATGGTTAGAAAATGGGCACGTTGGCGTGTGCGCAGGCTATGAGCATAGCGTTCTTAGCCTATTAATAAAACCTTTAAGTGATTTGGTTTCGAGAATCAAGTTAGCAGGAATAAGTTGATTCAGTCGCGTTCTCACAACCCGAACAGCAAAGATGCCACGGAAAAATATTCTCCAAGTGTCATTCGTAACTGATTCCACTTCTCTATATACCAACATGAATCTTTTAAAGTATTCCCCTTATAAACTTATAACACCATGGTATCCGAATGATGTAATACATATTCAAATAGGTTCAAACTTTACTTGAATTTGCGTGTCTAGATCACTAATGACGAATCAAAGTAGCTGTGACCACTTTGGCCAGTTATGACGGTTCTTTATGCTCTCGGGAAATCGTTAAATTTTCAAGCTAATGTCACACCAATTTTCCAGTGATTTTTACAAACTTGGTTTCCAAATAAACGATGGTACTTCCATTGACTGCTGTTGAATTTCGTTCAATACTGACTTTTGGTTCCGGAGTAACAGGTTGGTTATTGCGGTCACATAGGAATTTCTCATATAAACCGGTACAGTTGTAATATTGAAATGAACTTCAAATTACTCCCATTCGCTGGCCTAGATCACTGATGGCGAATCAAAAATTTTTGGAGTATATTGTCCACTATCGATAATTCCGGATATTCCGGGTTCCGGGCATATTCCAGAACTAAAGCCACTTCGGTGACGACGGAACCAATTTTCACTAACCTAGTCTAAAATGGAAGGTATAATATGAAGTTGGATGTTGGATCATCCACCTCTCCCCCTCCTTCATCTCACACTCTTCCCTAACTCTCTAAACCCCTGTAGGGGCAGAAGTAAAATTAAATACTAAAGAGATTCCGTGTTCCGTTTGGAATTCAAATTCAGCTGAATTGGAATTCCAAACGAAACATGCATAAAATGTTAATCCCTAGTTAGTTCGATTCTAATAGTTACGTTACCGATTTGAAACTATTGTTTAAAAAGGTGTGTGCTATTTATGTTGATCACAGTCAGTCAAATGTTATAGGATTTTTTTGGTCTTAAAGTAATCGGTCAAATACGGGGGATACGTGAATCATACACACAGTTGCGCTGTTATTTCAAAATATCGACAAGTGATGTATTTCATTCCATTTAATTATATGTATATGAAAGCACCTGATATCAGTGCGCATTTCATTAGCATTAAATGACTCGATTCCCGACAAAAAGAAAGTGATCAGGGCGAATAAGCCAATTGTCAAAATTCTCTTTGAGAGGAATTTCTGGAAAAAAACGTGAAAGAAAAAACTTTTCGTTTTTGTTAACGAACAGCAGCTGTAATTGACTACTAACGGTTTGTCCGGAAGTCCCATATCAAGTGAATTTCGCGATTTGGTTTATGCACCCTAGTCAAATGTATATCGAGAAATGATTGTTGGAGAATCCGACCATGTGCATCAAGAGAGTAAACGCACAACATTTCGATTTATTATTATAAATTCAAATATGTTATCAAGTGTACTGCCCTCGGCATGATACTGTACCTTGATGTGGTCCGGGGGCTTTTCCACCAAAGCAGTATTACAGTGATTATATCACATAAACTTGGGATACGATTATTTTCTTTTTAGTTAAGCTACATTGTGATCAATTTTAGTACTTAACTTGGCGACCTTTATTATCCACTGCCATGGTCAAATAATATACAATGTGGGTTTAGGGCCCAATTCTCTCTGCAGGCGCCTCATTCCAAACGTACAAACGTGGCCTACGCGATAACACAAACCTGGTCACAAATACGAACGCCCGCGATCTCGCCAATATTCAAACACCCCGATTGATTAGGTGAACGTTGGAACCTAAGAACCTAAGCTCGCGCAATCATGAATCGGTCACGTCCGGAAGTCTCCGCCCTTGATCATAGCAGCCCAAATTCATGCCTTTAGTTGGACCAATAGAAATAAAAACTAGACAAGACGTCCATGTGCGATCCTTGAAGAATACGCGAACATGCGAATGGCCACACGCTTATAAAAATAATGTGTCCACGCGAAGTTACATACTAGCACCCGCGACAAAAACGTCCACATACAAACGCTCGAGTCTTTCTCGATCATCCACGCACGACTACCCCCACGATCTCGTAAAAAGTATAACACCCTGGTGACTTAGTGAATGGTTTAGCACTTATAAATTAACAATCCCGGTCTCGAGAGTGAACCTCCAAATGCCCGTGTTCGCGCGAAACTACATAAAAATCGAATGCAAAGTCACATACACGCGACAAAAAAAATATCAAAATGCTTGAGCCCTTCGCGACCATCCACGCAACCTATACTCGCGCTCTTCCAGACATTATAACATCCCGGTGATAATATGAACGTCTCGGCACTTGTAATCACTCAAACGCAGTCTCAAGCGTGAACCTACAGTCCCCCGCACTCGCGCATTCATGAATCGTTCGCGTCCGGAAGTCTCTATCCCCGATTCCAGAAGTCTAGGTCCATGCCTTAATTAAATCAATTAGCTCTACAGTTCCAGTAGGACAACTCTCGAAAAAAATCGGCATATTATTAATACTCAATAACAATACTAACTCTTCCCTTTATTTTATTTTTTTAATTTTTTTTCGGTCTCATGCGTTATTTTCTTGTGATGACCTTTTTGAGCTCATACATCCAAGAAGAGCAACATTGCTGCCATTGCATTCTTCAATGCAGGGTTATTGACCTAAAAAAGAAGCATTCCGCATGTTATTTTTCCTTTTATTACTGTATCTTGAGTTGGGTTCATACTGATATTCACTAGCACAGTCAATTGCATATTCTCCCATATACATTCACATCCAAAACGTGCAAACACCCCTAACTTTCGCGATAACACAAACCTGGTCAAAAACGCGAACTTACATTACAATTTCAATCATCCACACACACCTACGCTCGCAATTTCTCCAACACCCCTTTACTTAAGTGAACTTTTCAGCACCTATAACTTTACAACCGCGGTCTCAAGCATTAACCCACCACTCGCGCGATCATAGACCGGCTACGTTCGGAATTCTCGACTCTCGATCAGCCTAGACTCATGCCTTCAGTTGGACCGATCGGGAATGATGCTCATATTCACTAGACAACACGTTTCTCTACCATACACTGAAAATTAATTATTAGATTCACGGTCCGCGCGCGATCGTTCGAGAATACACGTGAATGTGCGAATGGCAACACGGATCTAAAACCGGATTTATGCACGCAAAGTTGGAGACACGCTGGCATTCATATGCTCGAGCCTTTAGCGATCACACTATTACACAATTAGTAAACGCCCACGCTAACCCAGACAGATATGCACTCCTGGACTCGAACGCTAAAAACCACACCTTCCACGCATACACCACCCAGGACTGAACATTAGATTCATACATACAAAGCAACAAGTAATAATTACAGGTATTCGTCTGGCAACCGGGGGAAGTACATCCACCCAAAACGGTGAGCTCAGATTTTCTGTTTTTGGGCTCACAATCTCATTCCCAAAAGCAATCCTTTTTGAACATTGAGCTGTTCGCGCACAATTCGGGATGAGCGCAACGCTCACGCAAAAAAAAAAAACGATGACACACACTCACACACAAGGAAACTTTGTTAGTATTCGTATCTTTCTTCTACACCTTACATTCCCCCCACCCAACCACCACAAGCAATCTCATCACCATTGCTGCTGCATTGCATTTTGTTTCGTTTCATTCTTTTCTTCGCTGCTATAAATAGCTCGTGACCTGAAACTTCTAGTAAAAAAAATCTTATATCAGATTCAAGATTAGAACCAACAAACTTCTAATCGGTAAAAACACCTCTTTATTGCCCGTACCATGACGACACACTGGTGGAGTAGTATAATGGCGTATATAAAGCTTCACACTTATGATGAGTGAGATAATATCGTTTGCATCCCGCCGCCGCGTCGGTATTTCAGCATCGTCATTGACGCATTTTGCTTTGTACCATTTCCCCGCCGCTGTTATTAATATTTTGTTTGTATGTATGTGTTGGGAACTAAGCCTTACTAGAAAAAAAGATTAACGGGTAGCATCAAGACTGGAACCGACAAACATCCACTCGCTAAAACGCCTGCTTTACACCTTATGCCATAACGACACATAATGAGCAGTCGTTCGAATGGGCTATATAAACTTCGCATCATTGCAGCAGTGATCACAAATGGGACAGTATGGCGACGATGGTACGTGTTATTCAAGTTATCCCTGCACTACATGAGCCAACAGTGTGTAGCTATGGGGTACGATATTGTATTCCACAAGTATGAGGTTGGTTGAACACTAATGCATCGTTTGGGAGCTTTTCGCTCACAGTTCGAGAGCGAAAAAAACAGAATCAATTCCGCTCTCAACGATTCGTTTTGGGTGTCTCAAACGCAGAACTTATCATTTCAATGATGGCCTTGGATCTGCGTTGCCTGTGTTCAAGGCACCATAGCTTTGTCCGTCAGGTCAAGGATGTATGAAACCCGCAAGCCACCACCCTCGGCCCTAGCTGCCCATAAAGGGATAAAAAAAAAAAAAAAAATGTTATCAAGTGTACTGATGTTTTAATCAAACTATTTTTGTAGTTAGAAGTGTAGTTTCACATCAACAGTGCATACAATCCCATTGAGCTGTGTTTTTGAAGTAGAATACTTCTACTGTTTCAATATAGGTGTCCCGTTTCAAAGATTCTGCTGAGATATTTTGACAGTTTTCAAAAGCGAATAATCTCTGTTGTACTGATCTATATTTTTGCACTATCTGATAGGAAATATGTGCGCGTATATTGTATTTGATTCCGTAAAACGAACGATTACAATATATAACAGAAGTAATGTATTTTGTGAAAGTGGTAATTATCAGAGCTGATTGGTCCGAACAATTCAACCAAGCAGCGAGCGTTGCACAGTGGTCGGAAACGCCAAAAACTTGAACTTAATTCACTAGAGGCCAAACCATCGAATATATTCACAGGGTGTCTATGGAGGAATTGTTCATATGGAGGAATATTCCCCATAATCTGATAACAATTTATATTAGGTTTGGCTTACTATGATCGAACTAAAAAAAATTAACTTTTTATGCTGACAAGGTAGAAAGTTGGTGTCTTCGACAAAGTGTTAGAAATGCTCATAGTGAAGAATTTTGTTGAAGACCGTGAGCTTGTAGGATTAAAGGTTATCGATTTATAAGGCGTTTTCTATTGCAACCCCCTTAAATCTAGTTTTTTAATATAAATTTTTTCGTTGTGACTTCTCGTGCAAACTATGTTAAAGACAAATATGTAGGTATCAAAGCTACAAATTTTGTCGAAGACTGTATGTAAAAATACTCCTTCGTTTCATTATTATTGAGGATCTTTACATTTTTTACACCAACTTCAACTACGTATAAGAAAGAAAGGTGCAAACCAAAATGCACGAACAGGCACTTTTTTAACTGTCTGAACTATGCACAATAAAGTTAAGAAGGTTTGGTGCGTGGCACTCCAGAACCCTATGAAGGGTAAGCTTACTTTATCATGTTTTTTGACATTTTGTATACAAAATTTTTTTAAGTGTTTTTGCCCCAATTTTTGAAATTATTGGTTTAATATTCAATTACAAGTTTTTTTTTTGTAGTTTGATCGTAGTATGCCTAATTTCAATTGTTATCAGATTGTGGGGAACATTTATACGAACAATTCCTCCAAAGACATCCTGTGAATATATTCGATGGTTTGGCCTCTAGTGAATTAAGTTCACGTTTTTGGCGTTTCCGACCACTGTGCGTTGCTAGGGCCGCCTCTTTTCCATCCAATGAACCGCGACACACATATAAAAGCAGTACATAAGACAAAAATCGTCAGTTTGCTTTCTGACCTCGTAGTAGTTGCTACGTTCCGTCAGCTCGAAGCAATATATTCCATGACTGCCGCCAGGCATCATTTCAATGATGTACGGGCGCACCAGTTTTATGCATACAATGATCACAGACCACAGAAAAAATAGAACTCTCTTTCTTTCGGAGCAAAAAAAACGAATTTCAAAGCGATGCACAGTAGTCAAAAACGAGCAAATTCATGCCTTTAATTTTTTTGTGGCTAAACTATAGGGTTTTAAGTTTTCGTGATTTCAGACAAGTTTTTGGAGTTATTAAGGCGGATTTTTTTAAGTAGACGGTCATGTTCTAAAATGAAGTATAAAGGCATTTCTGAAATTTAACTTTTTACTGAAAGGAGATAGGCGGTTTGAGTCTTCAGCAAAGTTGTAGAGAATGTTATTTTAAGTAATTTAACTGAAGATACTAACTCTCTATCTTCAGCCAATTCGTTGTTATGAGAAGTTTTCGTTAGCACCCTTTAAAAATCTGTTTTTTGGAAATGTCTTTTGTCGTATTCATTTCTCTACAACAATGTTCTCTGCAATGTTTTATATATTGTAAAACGCCACAACTTTGTTGAATATTTTAAGACGCTCCGATGCTTATATAAAGAGTTAGAGATGTTTCTTTGATTAAAAATGTCATATTTCTTAGACAGTTCTCTAAAAAAGTTGCAAAAATATGCAGGTGATATTGTATTATCTTGAAGGTAGAAAGTTGGATGTACTACTGCAAAGTCAAAAAGGAATAGTTAGTACCCGTTGGTATCCAAGAATGTAACGTACAAATGAAATGGCGAGTATTTGAGTTCTAACGGCGTTTATATTCTATTCAATCTTAAATAATGGGAAAGTAGCAAAGGTCTACAATAGAACGTTGATGTTCTAGTTATCTTATCCTCTTTCGATGAACTGTTGTCTGCGTTGTTATGTAAATTTTTATTTGGATCGTCCTCGGTTTTACTCGAAAACAACTTACGTTTACCAATTTCGACGACAAACAAAATCGCTAACTAATAAACTGCTACATGAAAATGCTTGAAAAACTAAAAGCATACTGGAATGCCTAACATAAAATTTATTGTCAGTAATTTATAGATCAAATAGAATATAAGCATCCGATGAACAAAGAAAATCGTAATTGCTTTATTTCAATTTTGCGCTTATACACGGTTTACAATGTACCAAGCAAATATTCATGTAATTATCGACGAGGGGGGTAAGAGATTAGGTTCATTCGGTGAGAATTGCTTTTAATAGATTTTGATGATACACAAAGCGTTAGTCAATTTCCATATAGTAATGCAACATTTGAACTTAATTTCTGTAATTTTCGTGGCAAAATATTGAAAATAATTGAGAGTTAATCTGTGGAGGAGTCTTTAAGAAAATAGATGTGCATCATAACTCAGAATCTACTGGACCAATTATTTCAAAATTTTGTACAGTACTTCTTCACACAATTTCCAATGGAACTACGAGCACTTTTTGTTAAATTATGGTATCACTTTTACAATAACTCATTAATTGATTATAATAACTAAAATAATTTTGAATGCAGTACAGTACAATGGTTGAATATAATGAAGCCAGATAGCACTAAAGAAAAAACTCAAATGCTCGCCGTTTCATTCTTTTATAACATTCTTGGATATTAACAGATACTAACCACTCCTTTAGGATTTTGTATTAGATTGTTAGTACTTTCAAGAAAACATTATTTCATATGCATATTTTTGCAACTTTTTTAGAAACTTGTTAAGAAATATGACATTTTTAATCAAAGAAACAGCTCTAACTCTTTCTATAAACATCGGATCGTCTTAAAATATTAAACAAAGTTGTAGGTTTTTACAATATCTAAAACATTGTGAAGAACATTGTTGTAGAGAAATGAATACGACAAAAGTTATTTTTAAAAAACTGATTTTTATGGGATTTATTGGAAAACTTCTCATAACAACGAAACGGCTTTTACACCCAAAACAATATCCCAATGCAAAAAAGGCATTACATTCTTTCGAACATATTTTGAATTCAAATCATGCTTTGTTCGCATTATAGACCAAATGTACCTGCCGTATTATACCAACACCAAATAAATCGATTGGGATCATCCATAAATGACGTAGCGTTATATGGGGGAGGGGGGAGTTTTGTATTTTATTATCATGTGTGACGACAGGGTGGTAGGTAGTCATGTCATGCTACGTAGCTTTTTGAAAGGGAATCTAACTTAGGGATCACCATAAATGACGCAGCATTTTTTAGTGATTTTTATCACCCCCATCCCCCATCGTAGTATTTCGTCACAAACCTTTAAATACCCCCCTGGTAATTACGTAGCTTGACGGTAACCTTCCCCCTGGTCCTAGTAAATTTTTTTTTTAAAAAATGAGAAACGATGTTAGTTAGATGTGACGGGTAAGGTTGTCGTGACATCAGGTCAACCCCTATTCCCCTTTAAAAAAGCTACGTAGCATGACATAGCCCCCTATCCCCCTGTCGTCACACATCATCACAAAATACATAACTCCCCCCTCCCCCATATAATGCTACGTCATTTATGGGTGATCCCTAACGCTAAACTGTTGCATAAAATGAAATGCATTTTTTCTCTAGTCATCAACTTTCTATCATATCCAAGTCACTAGCAGCACCAAAAGCGACTCCCGAGTGACTTAAGTCTTGAAGTGACTGATAATTTTTTTTTTTCGATGTGACGTAACGTCAGTATGTGAGGAGATACTGAAGGCCCTAATCATTTTTTTGAAACTGTTTATGGTTCACACGTGTTTTATGAAACGGAAGGAAGCCTGTGACCAAATGTTTGTATACCGAAGGCATTGCCAAGTTGCCTTTTTTCACGATCAAAAACCGTTTTAATTTGGACGTCCGATTCAATAATAAGGATTGGACAGCGTCCATCGGCAGTAACTGCAGCCCACACCATTACACTGTTCCACAAAACCAGCTTATGTGTGCTGTAACCACACATTTTTTCGGAAACTAGAAGGAAAATGATGAAAAATAGCGTTTTATGTTAATCTTTAGTACGGCAGAAACGGATTTAGTGGGCATTCCAAGATTTTTGCATTATTATTTATTAGAATAGACAGAATAGTATTGAAAATCCAGCAGAATAAATAAAGACGTGTGGCACTATCTTTGGGGCTGAATTAAAAAGCATAATTAGATTTTGTACCCATTTCTGCGTTCTCAATTTATGCACTTTTCGAGTCAAGAAGACTGAAATACATATTTGAAAACAGTTTTCCCGGCTAAGATCACATAATTCCGAAACCTTCAACTTAAGAGGTGTAATGTCTTCGAAGAGTTTTATAGCGTAATACAGCGCATCTCTTGAAAAAATGGTGATTATTAAAAGCAATTATAGAAAATTAACTCTTTCAAAATCATACTGTAGAAATTTGGTGTATTTTCAATAAAATTGTTGATACATATATTAGAAACAAAATTGTTGGAGAGATAAATGCTCTATGTATTCAGAGTATGGGGAAGAACAATATTTTCGAAATATTATGAAATCCTAAGACTTGAGCGATTCGTAGTTATGCTACCTAAGCTCGACCTCTGCCAACAGAAGACAAAGGATTAGCCTGCTTCTAATGACCCTTCTAGTTTGCCGATCTGTATACTTCACATCCCTGCTCTCACTTGAGCACTATGGCTCTAAATTTTCATAACTTTCTCTACCCGGTAATCTCTAGCTAATTGAATGTCGTTAAAAAGTAAAAAAAATAAATCTCTCGGTAATTGTATTGGTTGGAACTATGTAAAGATGAACCTATTCATTACTTTTTATTCTATCGATATGTCTTTAGCTAGCAGATGATTCCACCAGACCTCTTCCGCAAAGTTAATGTCTCTTAAAATGAGTTTCTGGTCAACCGGAACGCTTAAGGTTTGGAATTAATGTGAATACTTTGAATTTCGCTTCATACATAAGAAGTTCATACAAAACATCTTTGCTAAATAAAAGCCAACGTTTCGAAGAAGAATTATTACATCCTCAGGGCAAAATGAACTACAAATATTTTCTTTATCGAGTGGGGTGTAGTCATTTTTGCCCTGAAGATGAAGGAAAATTCCTTCGAAACGTTGGTCGACGCAAAATGTTTTTTCGTAAAACAAAGTGGTTATTCCAGTTTCCTTTACTGTTAGTCTCGACTTTTGCAAGATACGATATATCGCTAGGTTTGTGAAGTAAGCCTATCTTTTTCTTCGCTTGAAACTCTCACAGTAAATAATTCGCTCCGATAAGTTTCAGCAAACGGGGCGGGCATAGCGTAGCGGGTAAGTCGATTGTCTTGTAAAGCGACTTGCCTGGATTCAATTCCCAACGCTGCACATTTTTCTAAAGAGATTTTTCTAACACGAAGAAGAGGCGAATGACCCAAATACCCGAAATGAAAAAGGTTTCAGATCAGGTCCGCGAAACTTTTTTTATATCCAATGAATTCATTGTTTGTGCAAAAATCGTTACTCATGCTGCAATACGGGTGTACCCCATTAGGCATACTGACGTTTGGCATACGTACGTTAGGCATAATGAACGTTAGGCATAAAGAAGTTAAGCATAATGGACGTTAGGCATAATATACGTTAGGCATAATGCACGTTAGTCATAATGGACGATTGGCATAATGTACGTTAGGCATAAATTATCTTGTCGAAGGATCACTTCCAGAAACTTATTTTTCAAGGCCTCGGGTGGTTGCGTGAATATTTGAACTTTTTTGATGTTGTAGAAATACTCTGGAAGCTGATCCAACTTTATCAATATTTTATTCTGTTGTATATGCTTGAAGAAATTTTTGCTCAAATAAAGGAAGCAGATCGAATGCTTGGCATGTGGAAAGCAAAATAGAATTGCAAAGATTCCATTGGTAAGGTCCGAATACAATGACAGTGACATAGCGGCATGTGGAAATTTCCTGTGCATGGGAATACATTTGACATCCCACAATGAGTGCGTTGCGACAAAAGCGGTATTGTACTAAAAGTTAAAACTAACTCAGATTGCATTAATTTCTCGACATACAACCGATAAATTACATATGACTAAAATAGACTCAACACGCTTGTTTAAAAACAATATCATTTGCATTAAGGTATGAATAACGCTTATTAACTTAGATTAGTTCTTAAATTCATGCATGGTGCAATTTTCCAAGAAGAAAATGTATGCCTTTGAGAACAGCTCATGAATGAAAGAATGATGCATTTTATTATTCATTCAACGAATATATTAATATTGCTGTTTTTATATGTTCTAATATGGGAAATAATATAGAAGCAGCCATATTCAAATATTCATTGAACTGTATAATCTGGGATGCAGTTCAATGGTTATATTCTTAAGGTCAACAAAGGTAGAACTACGGAACCTCTTTGATGCGAGAGACTTTTTTCTGTATTGTGAAGATTCACCGAAATAAAAAGGTATCATCACAATCGTAACAATCTTAGCCTAATGTGTATGTTGTCCATAATACTGCAAGTTTCCATAGCTCTAAAATTTAAGTTTTGGTAATTATTCTGACTTATTTTTCAATACTTGATTATAGTTATATTGGTAATACATCTAATAGACTTGAGCTGTGTTTGAACCAAAACTGTTTACTTAAATGAGGAAAGCATCCAGCTAATCTACGTAAAAAATAGAAAAAAAAATCTACACTACTAAGGATAAATATCTCGCATTGTATTTTCATATCACGGTCTCTCGATAAAGTCATACGAAGCTATGGTATTGTAAAGCGTAGTTTTTTTAACACGAAAAACGGGTGTAAGGTTAAAATATCTACAATAAATGAAGGCTTGCGATTAATTTTATATTTTTGTGAATTATGATTATCATCTATTAAGCCTAACATCCATTATGTCAATCGTCCATTATGCTTAACGTATATTATGCCAATCGTCCATTATGTCTAACGTCCATTATGCCTAACGTACTTATGCCCAAGGTATTTATGCCGAACGTCGCGCACCCCTGCAATACTTACAGTCGACCGCTACGGTGTTACTCCAAAGCGGGGGTAAATTTTTTGACTTCGGCGTCACTTTTTAAAATTCTTACTCCACACGGTAAGTACGGTAAGTGTGGAGTAAGAATTTTAAAAAGTGACGCCGAAGTCAAAAAAAAATACCCCCGCTTTGGAGTAACACCGTAGCGGTCGACTGTAAGTATTGCAGCATTCGCCTCAAGAAAAAACGGTAAAAGACGCCGGAGATATAGTTAAATTAAAATTTTTTAATTTTTATTCCCTTCAAAATTCCTTCAAAAAAATTTTTGGATCATAAGAAAATTCTCGGTCTCAATATTTGTTTAAATCTACCGGTACTTACATCAGTATATCTCTCTATTTTATATTTAACCGATAGCATTAGCAGGAACACGACGACGAGTAGTAGCCCAAAATTGTGAAAAGCTGGCCAACAGTAACTATCTCACGAGTTCTTTATTTTAGTCTTTGAGAAAGTTTCAGTACAAAAAGCCCCTGCTCTTGGCGATGACATAGCAATTATTTATCCACCCAGTAGTGAGATCTGTAATCCACTTTTTCAAAAGTTCATATTCGGGATCGACGTCTTCGGCAAAGTTCTTGAATATATCATTCCAAAAATCTTTGCTGAATACACTAGGTGTCTTTTTTATTCAAACAAGAAACATTTTTCGTGGAAAAAATCGAAAAGCCATCTTAATACAACTGATGATAATGGCAGTAAAACAGTTATACCTTGAAATATAAAGGTTGGCATTAGATTCAGATTCCGAGATCTGTTTCTTCTTCAGTGCAGATATTTTATTTATAAATTTGATCAATTGTTAGACCAAACATCAGTTTTATAATCATTTTATTACCACAAATTTCCGAAAGTTCGGACTTTTAAGTTTTGATTTCGTTTCATCAGTAGCAGACATAACCGACTTGGCCGCATAAAAAGAAAAAGAAAGGTCCCACTACTCGTATGCACGGTTAAGTAGAACTGACGTCCCGCAAGTATAAAAGTTCGGACTTTGTCAATAAGACCGAAGTGAAATCGATGCTTTTTTGGCTATAAAGCCAACGTGGCACTATCTACCTTTGTGTTTAGTATGAATTGAAACATAATGAAACATAATTACGAGTTCGTCGTTTAGGAAATACAAGTCTCCATGTTAAATCCACCCAGAAAGTATATTATTCATTATCTTAACCAATCGATTGAAAAGCTCTTGAACTCTTTCGACCATAGTATCTAATAAAAATCTTCGATAGAATCAAATGCATTTCATCATCTAGCTTGTAATAATCTCGCATCTTTGTGCGATCCTATTGAACGAAGACTCCATCTCCGCAAGTTTGCCTCCAAGAACCATCGGACCACTTCTGTAGGCTAAATAAAAAACCGTTCTAAGTAAACATAATTGAGTTTATTGCCCCTATACCCAACTTTCCCCGTTCGGGTTTCAGCTTCAGCGTGCGCCTTGAACGTCAAATGTAATAAAAAAGGGGTCCGACCGCCACAGCATCACCATCACGTGCACATGTGTGTTATGTTGCATTATAAACACATCTTCTCCTAGAGCAAAACAGCAACGATATGTACGTTTGCTCGGTGGCCCCTCATTGAACGGTGTTAAAGTGCATCCCCCGCCCCACCAAGCCAAGACAGAAAACCACAGATGCACTGAATGGCCAACAACTTGACCTGTGTGCGCGCTGAATGTGGCCGTCATTCAAGTGGTTCGATTCGGTTGCTCCTTTCAGTTCTAAGCGAACCCGAACCGAAGAACGACAGAACTATAAAATTAAGTCTACAATAACCGAACGGGTTGGAGGACGGGGCGGCGGTATAAGACCTGAATAGCTCTGGTGCCTGCCTGCCAGCGAGCAGAAGCTGACTGACTGCAAATTGCGGTTGACAAAATCGCTAGTTGCACACATATGTTGGCATTATGGGGACTGCCAGAACGTAATCGTCCTCCGCCTGGTCCAGGTAGGAACGGAAAGATGGGTTAACTTTTCTTATTCTTCTTGTCCTGTAACAGAACCGTCCAAAGGGAAACCACAAAACGGCAAAAGACAGCCCGGTAAACCGTAGATAATAAATCATCGAGTCGTTCTCCGGCATCGCGGAGGGAGAAAAGTATGCTCTTACTTGATTGTTTCGTTCACACTACTTGCGGATTTCTGGTCTTTTTACTGGCTTGATTCAAACATTTCGTTAAAAATAAAACACGGGAAAGTGCAAATATATATCGTAATGGTGCACATGCACCGGTGAGTTTGCAGTTCTATTTTCGGCTCCGGCCGGTAATTCGGATCTTGGGATGGGGAAGACACTGCTATGCTGTATACATATTTTATTGGCCTTACTTGGTGATGCACCGTAATATTTAGAAAGTGGTGCGCATTATTTTTTGATTGGAATGGCTTAGTTCGAATCAGTGGAATATTTGTCGCTGTTTTGGTTATTTTAGTTTATCAAATTGGAGCTGAACTGTTCATTTGATTCTTCGAATTTCGCTTTCTAATTAATATCTTAATCCGATTTAGGCGATTAAATATGCCTTTAAAAAAAAAAACGATTCTTCAAAGAGTTTCCTCTCAGTATTGCCAATGGTGTCCAGGTGGTGAGAATGTAGTTGTTATTCCCTTATTCGTGACCATAGAATATGGCACCCATAACGCACAGACCACGCTGTGCACCTATGGCAATCAAATTACCACGAGTTTATTCTGTATAACGTCAACCGGAATCAGCAACAATCAACCTGTTTACGCAATTCACTAGTCTTCGTAGAGTTTGGATCTGAAGAACACTTTCTGTCGGAAATCTTCACCTATATCTTATTTTTTTACTTTTTAACAACATTCAATTAGTTAGAGATTACTGAGTAAGGAACGTTATGAGAATTTAGAGCCATACTACTCACGTGAGAGCAAAGATGTGAAATATACATACCGGAAAACTAGAAGTGGTAAATAAAATCTTACTGGCTAATCTTTTATCTTCTGCTGGTAGGAGTCGAGCTTTAGGCAGCATAACCATGAATCACATGTACATGTCTCCTGGCAAAGGCAGGCTTTTAAAAGTGAAAACCGATCTATATCGCTAGAAATTTTCTTCAATTTCTCTTCTACTGCATCCTCCGCCCGTGCGACTTGGCCGGGTTTGCGGGGAACTTAGTTTGGATGTCTCGAAAAATAACACTCGGATTGGATCACCGTGACCGGCGCCAACGATTGTCTTTTACTATCTTATCGGGACATAGGAAAACAATTCGGAATCGTGAAGTCAACGGTGAGTCGTCTAATTGAACGTTACTACCAAACTCTGAGCATCGAACGGAAGGAGAAATGTGGTCAGAATGTATGTTCTTTTAGCGACCAGGATCACATGCGTGGAGTGAAAGCGTTTAAGCGGAATCCCGATGCTTCAGTCAGGGATGTGGCCAAAAAGTTGAAACTGTCCAGGTCTTTCGTTCAGAGAGCCAAGGACGAGCTGCATACCTACAAAGTGCAGAAGGCTCCATCATAATATACGGTAAACTAGTATGGGAAAGTCACGGGCCCGGAAACTGTAAACCAGATGCTGACGAAACCCCATTTTCTCATCATGGATTACGTCATTACGTCAATGCGGACTTCCGGCAGCTTCCGAGGCTACTATTCTTCACCACCCAGCACAAGTTTGATGTTGCGGAGGAAGTAAGGAGGAAGAAACTTTCCAAGTTTGCCAATAAGTACATGATTTGGCAAGCGATCTGCTCATGTGGCAAACGGAATACGCCGTTCGTGACTACCGGGACTGTAAACGAGGAGGTCTACCTCAAGGAGTATCTACAAAAGCTTTGTTGAAGCAACACGAGGGCCCAACGATCTTCTGGCCGGATCTAGCTTCGGGCCACTGTTCAAATGTTGTCCTGAAGTGATACGAAGCCAACGGGGTCTCTTTCGTACCCAATGACATGAACACCCGCCCCAACGCACTGGATCTAAGGCCCATCAAAAAATACTGGGCAATTATGGAGCAGGCACTATGGAAGCATCTCAAGGAGGTCAAATCTCAGGAAGACATAAAGAAAAAGTAGGTTTCCGTACAGAAGAAACTGCAGCCAGGTGTTACAGAACCTAAGGAGTGGAGCAATCTGGATCGGGTACCGCATTCAGCCGGCTACGACCAATCAGGAAATATCCTGGGGTCAGAACAAGCACATCGGCAGGATTGTCAGGCAACAATGTGATTGGGCGGAGTTTGGCATTGACTCGACCTGAACCAAGGCAGATTGCAGTCCTGATTCAGTAAGATGCGCTTACCCGAGGATTATGCGAAGCAGGGTATTCGCGGACAGGATTCCCAGATGACACTGAACGTGGGGGAGCGAAATGGGATGAAATGGAATTGTATTCCGTCGTCGAAGTTCATGGCGTTATTGCAGTTGCAGATCGACGAATCTTCGCAGACCCGCAATGCATGAGCAAGTGGTCAGATTTGATACGAACTCCAAATGTACGACTTTGGTCGCCATACATACGATGGCGGACATCTGTACGCGAACTGTTCGCTTGAAAATTAGAATGCGGCACCTAACTTGAGTCATGTCGCAGCCGGTGGTTCTAGGAACTCGTCCGGCGGCTCTGTTCTCTGAGCAAGTGCCTCTATCTGACATTGTTAACGCAGGGCTATTATTCGGTGCGGGACTCGCTGGAGGACGCAACTTCAACAGGAAGTAAGCAGAGCTTCTGGATGGTGCGTTGAAGGAAGCCGAAGGTCGACTTCATGGTGGCGAAACGAGCAAGGTCATCATGGCCGGGATGAACGCTGAGTACGAGTCCCAGGGGCCATTTCAATGGCGATGTTCTCTCATCTTTGAGAGCGATGAATGCAATGGCGGTCCATAGCTTCTGTCCAGCAGTATCAATTTTGCAGGGTGGCGAGATATTCCTTGTGCCAACGAGTCCAGAAGTGCTGAGTTAGCTGCTGTACTCTTTCCCATCGAGACCATCTGGATTCAGGAACTGCGCGGCAATCAAGTACCGCATTCAGCGGACGACCAATCAGGAAATGTCCTGGAGTCAGAGCAAGTTCATCGCAAGGATTGTCCGGCAACGGCGTGGTTGGGCGAGAGTTTAGCATTGACTCGATCTGAGCCAGTGCTGTTTGCGGTTCTGATTCGGTAAGGTGCACATTTCCGAGGATTTTGCGAAGCAGGGTTTTCACCGACTTCTCGCAGGTTTCCCAGATTTCTCCCGAGGGTGGGAGAGCGAGGTGGGATGAAGTGGAACTGTATTCTGTCGTCGGTGTATTTGTTTCCTACTTTATCTTCGCGATCGTGGATTCTAGAAAGTCTCCGGAGTGCTTTCAATTCTTGTTGAGCTGCCACGAAGTTTGTCGACGAATCTTCGCAGACTCGCAATGAACAATGGCGGTCAGATCTGATACGAGGTCCAGATGCACGACTTTGGTAGCCGTACATACGTAGACAATGATGTAGGCGTTGAAGAACAGCAATCTCTTATTTCTGAGTGACATTCTCATGTACAATGACCTAGCCAACTCAACACCAACATTCTGGAACGGGTACATCTGGTTGACCCGAACAGATGGCAGGTCACCGATCAGCTGCTACATGTAGCCGTACACAATGTTGCGAACTAAGTTCCGTTCGCCAAGAGGCCAGAATCTCTGGTGCAGCGAAGACCAGTAGCAAGCTGGGTAGACTAGACAGCAAGCTAAACGGGTATTCCAGCATTGTTAAGTCGGTCTCCGACACGAATAATCCTGTCGACGAGTTGCGGGTGCAGATGCCGTAGTTTGGATTTAGGGTGGACTTCTCCGACGGTGTCTACTTGACGTATCTCCTTAGTAAAGTTCTGCTATTGTATGGGACGCACAAGAATACGATCAATATCAAAAGCCGACAACGGGTCGACAAGAATTGGATGGTGAATCTTGCGGCGGAGGTAGTTATCGGCGAAACGTCGAAGAAGGGGGCCGACAGGCAGTAGCTGACGAAGATTGGAATACTGATCAACGATATCTGGTGGTTCTTCGCTCACGACCGGAAGGGCTGGTCAGACCTCCGGTTGGTCGAAGTTTGGTTTCGCTACACCGGAATACTTCGCTGGCCAGGGAGCGATTATTGGTTTCAGCCACTGCGGTCCGTTCCACCACAGTTCACTGGTGTGGAGTTCATCGAGATCCATTCCGCGATGAACGAAATCGGCGAGATTGTCTTCGGACGGGATGTGATTCCAAACAGCCTCGAGACGCCAGCTCTTGGATTTTAGCCACTTGGTTGGCTACAAACGTCTTCCACGTCGATGTAGATGTGGATGTCCAGTTCAAGACGATAGAAGAGTCGGTCCACAGATATGTGGTAGCGGTAATACCTCTACTGTCCTGAACTTGGCTCAAAAGTCAAAAGACAGGAGTTGAGTTGCGCATAGCTCGAGGCGTGGAATTTTTTGAGTCCCAACTTTGGTTTTGCATATCAACAGGCGAACTAAATGAGGACCATCGGCATATATTGGCTGGAAATAGATGCATGCGTTATGTGCAGACTCCGAAACATCGCTGAACCACGAATCTCCAAGCCATCAAACATGGTGTAAAACTCGAAGGCTACCAAGTGCTGATAGCTTCTGATGAAATCCCTGTCATTCCCGAGCATATCCGTTAGCCACGGGTGTGTCCCAGTCGATAGGACGGAGGACAATCGTGACGAGAGTATCCTGGATTGTGGCAGCAAGGTATAATTTTCGCCTTTGCAATGGTCGGCCCAATTAAGCCGAAGTGGTCGAAAAGACTTCTGGTTTGAGAGAGGATCGTTCGTTCACAGAACAACACATTTCTTGAATGAAAGGAAATCTGTAGACGTCTTGCATCGGAGTACAAGTGCAGTCATGATGGACTCATGGTCCATATCGAGCAGTGTTTCCGTCTCTCGAACCTCCAACGGAATGGTATCAAGATTCGCTTGACAATTCGAGGATCATTATCCGAGAGGAAGTCATGCGCAACCGAGCATTGCGATGAGCTTTTCGCAGGTAACGGCGAGAGATTCAGCATCAACCGGACAGCAAGTTGTCGACGTAGAAGTCGGGGCGGACGGCAGGTTCCGCCAAAGGAAAAGTTTACCCTTAATCATCGGCGAGCTTCTGCAGAACTCTAGTTATCAGAAATGGGGTTCTGCTTGTGCCGTAGGCGACAGTGCGAAGTTCTTCAGTGGAGTCTCAGGACCGTCGCGCCAGAGAATGTGCTGCCAAAATCTGCTGGTACATTTTCTCAATGTCCACAGATATTACGAATCGATGGATTCGAAAACGGAGGACAATCGTTCGACGAGATACCTGACTTCAAGCTGAACGATATGTCGAATACGGTACGAAGCTTTGTACTGGTGCTAGAGAGTTTCATCACAGCGTGGTGTGGAAGGAAGTATTTCGGTTGCACGTTGGTTTCATCGGGGCCAATTCCCCGAATATTTCCCAATCTCACGTACTCATGGATGAACTGCTGGTACATCGCCTTCCTATCGGGACCCGAGTGGCGTTGTATTCTTTATACCTTAACTGCCAAAACAGTTCGTCGCGCTTGGGAAGCTTCACTACGTAGCGGCCGTTGGAGTACCGGGTGGAGTTTCTCACGAAATGTTTCTCACAATATCGTTCCGACGGAGACAATCCGTTTGCATAGCGGACTTCCTCGAGCTTCTAGAATCGGTTGATCAATTCCTCGATCGTTCAGGGACTACTGTGATCGTGGTTCTCCGAAAAATACCTCCTAAGACGACCCAACCGAATTCTGTATTCTGCAGTAACGTTAACCCTTCTCCGAGCGATGTCCTGCCGTATCGAAGAACCTGGAAGAAATGGATGTCGCCAGTAATCGCGAAATTTGGATCAACAAGCTCTACATACTTTGGGATCGGCCAGTGGCGGGCTTCTTCCGTCGACTGGGGTAGCTCCACGGTAATGGAAGGCAGAACGAGCATGGTGCATTTCGCCGTAAAGGTAGTGACTCGAGAAAAGATGGTAATCGTGGCCTGGTGGTCAACCAGCGTCATGGTGTTTCCAATTCCGCTTAACGGAATTGCTTGCGGAAATCGGACGCGAGGAAGTTGCAGCCTTCGGATGCATGGAAGTTTACAGCCTTTCGGATGCGAGGAAGCTGCAGTCCCAGAAACAAAGTTGCGTAGGGAAGCACATTCTAGCAAGGAACGGGCGGTGACGATGCGCCCACTACCGATGTTCACGAGCGAAGTTGCAAGGAAAACGGTTCCAAGAATCACTTCCTCAGACTTCTTGATAATCGCCAATTTACCTTCCGGAAAGTACTTAGAACCGTAATCCACCTGGGATCCCTCGGGGAACTGATTGAAGAAGCGATCGCGAAAGATTTCTCGCCGACATCGTCATCTTAAACGTGGGAAAGTCTACAATACATTCTGGCGCGAAGGAGTACAGCGAGCGCTGCACCGATGGAGAATCCCAGGAAATCGCTGAGCCTTCATACAACTCTCGGCGGCTTACTTTCCAACAAATTTTGGGAGATCAACGGAGTCCCACAAGGATCATTGCTCGCAGTAACGCTATTTTTAGTCAGAATAAACTCAATATTCCCTTCACTATTCAAAGGAGTCTACGTGTTCGTCTACGCGGACGACATGATCCTAGTCGTCGTGGGCAAAACGATCCCCCGTACCCGGATCTCCCTACAAGCCGCTGTCAACGCAATCGGTCGATGGGACCTAGCCACGCTTCAGCATCAGTCAGTGCTGCCGATCCATTCATTCTGCCAATGCCAGGTCGGTCTCACTCAACGGGGCTCAGATACCTTTAGGGGAGGTGCCGAAAGTGCTTGGCCTTACCCTAGACAGGAAAGCGACTTTCGTGCCACACATATGGATGTGCATAGTGATAGCGAGAGCCCGAAGCTCTCCATATAAAGCAATACTCACTAGATTCCGCTGGGTCATGGGCGGTGTGTTTACGGGGAGAAGACAGTTAATATATTGAAATTTACTTGAGAGCTGCCTACTCTGTATCCAGCTGTAATTCAAATCACACGTGTTTGGGCAAATACGATACGATTTTTGGTGAATGATCTCGGTCAGGTACACAAGATTGCTTGCTGTGAGCGCTTTACGCGGGAGTTTAGAGCCTACGTACCAGCAATGGCCATAGAAATTGACGGGGATTGTATCTAAACCAGTGGAGCACGAGGTAGGCAGCTTTGAGGACTTCAACAAATTAAGATCTTGGGCTTTAAGCAATTGCATACCGCACCGAGGAGGGTTAGACTACCTACTCTCTATCATGATCTCTTCGGTTAACCTTCGCCGGGTCCTCTTTTTCCAACTATTTCCTCCTTGACACAGTTCGTCTACTTGTTCGCCTGTTTGCACGACGAGTAAAAAGCTGCAACAATTGTAAACAGCTGGGTCACACAGCCACTTATTGTGGCAATAAGAAGCGGTTCCCCAAATGCAGTGGAGCGCATAAGGAGGACTCTTGAAGCAAAGATACTGAGAAGTGTAATTATTGTGGGGGTCTTCCGCATATTTTTCAAGCATGATCTGCGTACAAGCAGCGCGGAGATAGATGACTTCACATGGAACATTGATTGGAAGAGGTACAAGATATCAGATAAAATCGAATCCACTAAAAAACTTTTTGCGGAGAAAAACTACAAGTTTTTAACTGAGAGTGCTCGGAACTGTACGCTGAGAAATCCGTTGCGTATAAGGCCTTCCGGAATGACGGGTTGCCCACTAGCTATCGACAGCACGCGTCATTAGAAACGCGAATGAAGAGTCTGATGAAAGCCAAAAAACGCAGTTATTGACGCCGGTTCGTCGACGGGTTACCGAGGGAAACAGCGATGTGCACTTTTTGGTCTAAGGTTCGACGTATGTGTAACCGAAACAGTACCAACGAGAACGTGGAATATTCAGATCGCTGGGCATTCGCTTTCGCCAAAAAGGTCTGTTCTGAATCTGTTCCGGTACCGACAATGTACTGCGTTGCATCTCCTCACAATACCGTGAACGAAATACCGTTTCCGATGGTGAAGTTCTCACTTGCTCTCTTATCATGCAATAACAACGCCGCGGGGTTAGACAGAATCAAATTCAACTTACTGAAGAGTCTGTCTGACACTGCGAAAAGGCACTTTATTTAATAAGTTCCTTGAGGTATACATGATCCCTAATTAGTGGAAGCAAACGAAGATAATCGCCCTTTCAAAACCAGGCAAACCAGCCTCCGATCATAACTCGTATCGGCCAATTGCAATGCTTTCATGTATCGGAAAATTATTAAAGAAAATGATCTTGCCTCACTTAGACAAGTTGATTGAATGATGGCATCATTTTTTTAAATATTAAAGGGACTTTTGACTCAGTTTCTATCAACGCTCTCTCTGAGAAGCTGCACCAGCATTCTTGTAGCTATGTTTACTTATTTTGATGGGGTAAAGAACGCGCGCAGAAACTCCCTTCCCTGAGGACCTTCAGATAGGGCATCTTCTCGACCGCACTGATGTCGCTTCGGGAACCTACGGTGAATTCAAACGAATCGCGAAAAACACACTAGTATTCAAACTTACAGCTAAATTTCAGCTGAATTAGTTTTGGAATTTGCCTTTCGAATTCGTCTCATCAGAATTCGACAGTAACTTAGTGACATTACTAAGCTAGCGCCGGATTGATGCTAGCCCCAAAAAAAAACAAAAAAAAATATTTGTGATTCTGAGCAAACCCCTAGTCCTGCACGATGTCTCGCAAGAGAAGGAATGTTTTGATTTCACTGGTTCTTATCTCATTTTATTGCGGGACATCACGCAGTACTAGGGATTTGCTCAGAATCACAAATTGTGCTTTCGTTTTTTGGAGCTAGCGTCAATCCGGCGTTAGCTTAGTCCTGTCACTAACTTATTGTCGGATTCTGATGAGACGAACTCAAAAGGCAAATCCCATAACTATAGCTAGTTATAAGTTTTAACATAACTAATTATAGGTTTTGAGCCCTTAACGCGCAACTGTGGTTTTAAATAATTTTCTTCTTGGTGGAGAAAAATATTTTTTACCTAAATTAGATCCGATAGAGAAAATCTTATTCTATCATATTTCATGTTTCGCGTGCATCCATTTCCCACTTTAACACCTAACTTTATTATACTTGTAAAATGCATCTATCGAATGATGTAATAAATGCCTGCCAATGATCAAAGCTAATGTTTTTATTTTTCTTCCACTTCCAGGTATGTGAAAAAATTGGCAATAAAAATATAATTGATAAGAGATCAAGGAGCCTTGTAAGTGAACTCAATTACTACTTTCTCTTCCGACATATCCGGCCAGTGTAATCAAAACATTTATTAAAATTGATAAGTATGAAAGTACATATAGGGCTACAAAATCATACAAACCATAATCGTAAAAATCTCCAACGACATCTTATTTTTCCATTTTCTCTAGGTTTAGGTTTCTCAAACTATGACAAAAAGGAAAGTAACAATAATTTACCTAATCGTTCCAACTTTATACCGAAATCAACTGCGCAAGAATAACCTCTGTAAACAATTTTATCTACACCACATCTGACTGACGGAAAGATTATCAACCAGCTAGAGCCACTGGAACCTAGAGAGACTCCCTAAGATACCTAATTGATTTTGAATTATGTATAACGGTAGCAGCCGTACAGGCGAAAACCGCTGCTTTTATTTACCTCATCCAGCTCTGCGACGAGGCTGCGTTAATCACCCCGAATGCAAAGTGTGCGTATGTGTGTGTGTGTTCGTAATGATTCGATGTCTTCTTCATATTCAGAAGAACCCATGTTCCATGGTTTTGCTTCCCTTCTTCTCCCACAGCCGCGTGATCGTGGCGCGGTGATCAGCATAATTGATTCGAATGGCGCGCTTCTTCTACAACTATAGACCTAGCTATTAAAGGGCTGCTGAAGTTGTGCTGCAAGTTCTAAACAGGTCGTCGTCGTCGTCTTCGTCTTGGATGATTATTAGAGGTTTAAAGTTTCGCGCTCGGAAACCGAGCAAGAGGTCCCTGTATTCAAATTATAGTGTTGATAAGCTGCAGCGGCTGAGTGACGTGCGTTGGTCAGGTAACGTTGTTTCTGGCATGCACGCACACTACCGTTTGTCAGATTGGGAATGACCGTTAGCATAATTTTACGAACAAGGGAATAGTTTTAAATCTTGCGAACGATAGTGTAACAGAACAGCTATGGGTCTGTCGTGTGATTTTGAAAGGTGAAGGAACGAAATCGTACATATGCTTCTGTGTACGCATAAACGATTAGGGCTGTTTCGCTTCCTCGTCTTGCCACGGAAAGAAAGCAGTGCCATAGAGGAGAGGCTGAAAATATGAGTGATACGGATCTTGGGAATTATAAGCTCATATGATATCTTTTATTAGCATTTACCGTTGATGTGAGGGTCGTTTCACCGTATTTCATGGAACCAGAGGTGAAACGATCTGTTGTGGATAGTTTTACTGCATGTTGAATTAATGTATAAATATAACTAGAGACCCCATTGTTTTGATTTTCGAACGAACTTTCGGTGAATCTAAAGCGCTATCTGGTGACGAATGAGTGTGCGAATGCGCCCATAACAAAGCAGATAATCCCTGCTCGTTGCACCCGTCCATAGCAGGTATTGATAAATGCGCACTGTATGTTGATTCTAGTACACCCAAATACCACCGTATCTGAAGAATCGTGCTAATTCAGTATAACTGGTGATTCGCTATAGTGGGGTTTCAAGACAATCTTTTCTTTATGAAATAAGTTAATACAATGGAATATAAGTTTTATCAGAAAACTGTTCCAGCGATATTGGGGTAGATAAAGATTTGATTTGAATTGATATGATTTAAATTTTGTCGTGACTAACGACTTACCTTTCAATATAGAGGCCCCTTTTCAAAATTTCGGAAGAAAAATGATGTAAGGTTTTGAACGCTTATATCTTTTGTTGTACTGAATGGATTTAATCAATTTCTTCGGCATTTTGTCGAAAATATTTGTACCAATGTTGTATTAAATTTTGGAATATATAGTATATTCATTATCAACGGAAAAATAGTGTTTTGAAAAATCTTTCGAAAACGACTCGGAAAAGTGAATATTTTCAGCCCATCCCGCACAGAGCCGTCAATATGGTGCACCAACCAAACAATAAAATGATGAAAAGTTTTAAATATAGGTCCACTACATGTTTGTTCCTATGATTATTCGTATTGAGTTGCTTGACGAGAACAGTTGGTGGGGGAAATCCGGCATATTAGTTTTGGTTATGCCATTAGAAGCCAGACGGAAAGGAAAGGCTCATGCACGCCACGAGAACGAGGGAGAAAGCGATAGTAGTGCATATTAGCGAAAGGGTTACGTACATTTTGAACCTTAATAACTTTCCTTCTACCAAACGGATTGCTAATCTTGTTTCATAAATCGGAAGGAAAACGTTCAACGCTTGCTACCGATACGTTGTTTGCTATATAAAATTTGTTTAAATAGTTCAAAAACTACTTTAAATGAGAATCAACATTAATGATAGAACCTATAAATAGGGGTGTCGCAGCTTTTCTCAAAGCCAGACGTGTGTAAGATGCAGTGCATAAGGGACGTGCGTGCTAGATGTTAGGTCGTGAGAAGCTGTATCGGACGACCAATCAAATTGGCTACCACCGAAGAGAAGAAGAAAAACGTTGGTGGAGGTGGTGGCGGTGAGAAGGCCAAAAAGCCAAAGGCTAAGAAACGCAGTCACTGAAAAGGTGATAGCAACTGCCACTAAAAATGCCACCAAAACATCGAAGGCTGCAGCGATCAAACCGAAGACCCCAAAGCCAAAGAAGGCCGCCAAACCTGCCAAGAAAGCTACCCGAAGAAGATAAGCAAATTCACGCGTCTCTAATGTTGCCAACAGTCCTTTTCAGGACTAACAAAATACTTGTAAAGAATTAGTGGTGCTTATTTTTCGTTAGCGCTGTTAATTGTAGATGGAATTGTGTCATAGTTATATGCAAACCGATGAATATATAATGGAAAATGAATTTTATTAGGAAGTTCCTTTTATTAATTTGTATAATTAAAAATAATTATCATATAAGCAACTATTTTTCAAGTTAATCTACGACCCCGAAGGTTTTTGCAAATCCTTCCAAGAAAATCAGTGAATGTAGCAACTCTACCACTAAGCGAAAGCTACACCAAAACGAATGATGAAAATATTTTCATTCATCGCACAAAAGGATGGCCTTCCATCTGCACCGAAAAGTTAATAAATAGGAACGCTTTGATGCAAAGCGTACTCATTCGATGTGAGCTGCCAAAGGGGAATGTTCGCAGTAGAAACAAATCGTCGGCAAGGTTTGAATCGTTTCAAAAGATTCTCGTCTTGTATCACGATAGTTATCTACAAACCGTTCTTATTAGAACAAATGCAAAATGGAAAAAAGATGGGTGGGTAATGTCTATGATATAACCGGAGTGTCGTGACTACTCGTTTGACTTGTAATTCAAATCGAATGATACTCAATGAAATATGTGGGAATGTCTCAAGTTATTCTTTATAATAATTATGGTGGTTCTGAAAAGAACCTTTGTTGTTGGCGTCTGTGTTGATGGGGGATGCGCTAGATTCTAAGCTTGTCGAGACATTCATTCAGGAAATGAACAAATTTCATTTTTTCTTGAAACTTCGAAGCGTGGTCACGACACCCTTGTTATGTAATATACATTACCAACCCATCTTTTTATCGCGTTTTTCTCGCAACAAATTTGTCATAATCGGAAGGAAAAAAGCTAAGAAAATCTTTGTTACGAGAGCGGTTTCAAAGGTCCCTGGCCTAAGTAATAATAATTTCGAGACAAACTTTGCACTGTCGTTGAATCGATGGATCCTTGACGTGAAAAGTATTTGTTTAGGAAAGTTAGTTAAGGAATTTGCGTTTCAACCTCGTCTCATCAGAATTGACGCTGGATTGACGCTAGCTCTAAAAACGCAAACACTATTTGTGTTTCTGAGCAAACCCATAGGCCTGCGTGATGACCCGCAAACATTTTTTCTCAGGATTTTACAAGCATTAATTTTTCTACGGCAGCCTCTTGAAGTTGGCTTGTTGTGCACCTCGACAAGTACGGAGCATTTCCAATAACACGCAATTAAAAGGTTTTTTTGTTTTTCTTCACAGAGAGGTTGTGCAATCACTCTGAAAATAAAAATGTCGGAGTTCTGGTTCCGTAGTTTTGAGTTAAAGAATAAAATATGAAATTCCCTGAATCTTTCAATCACCATATACCATTCGATTCAGTTCGTCGAGATCGTAAAATATCTGTGACACGTTAATTGGTTCAATATAATTCCGTGTAATTTCTCCCGCGTTTGAAATGGTCAGGTTGAAATTATAGCAAAGATGTAGGATTAAAGTCGATCTGTTATCATCGCTAATCCCATGCCGTACCGTGGGAGTTCTAGTCAGTAGTGATTCGGTAGCGTTCGATGCTCTACCGAGGCTCTAGAAGGTGTGTGGATAGAAGGAATGCAAACCTTGTCCAAGAAGATATCATTGGGAAGAAGAGAGCCGACGAAGGTCACCAGCAGCGAGTCTGATGGAGAGTAAAGAGACTTACTCTCCTCGATTTTAGCTGTATTTCCTCGGCGATAAAGCTTTCTCAAAGCCGGTCAATAGCGCAGGTCTTGTTTAGATGTCACTTCCGTTCATGCTTGCAGCCTTGATGCTTTCAATTGATTGTTGCTGTCCGGATTTTTATCTTCCTGGAAACTCATTTTCCTTGTTCTTTCCTTCTTCGGTGTTAGGTGTAAATGTAAGCTTACGTATACTTTCTTTAACAAGTTCCATCAATTAAGGAATGCTGTAATGCTGTTCATTCTATCAGGATCAGAAACTCCAAGTATAACAACAACGACAAAATCGAGGTACGCCTACATGATATGACACTGAATACTTCAAGAATGTTTGTATTGTAATTTTGTGTCACGGTTGGGAGAAGTGAGGGACGTTACACTTTTGACTTGGACATACTTTTTTCGGACATCTCCAAAACTGTCCGAGTCGTGGGAATACGGCTGTTAATTCTTTTCTATTTGTTCCTTGAAACTTAAAACCAGAAGAATTTTATTGTACACATACCGTTTTTTTCTACCGGCGCCTAGTTTTTGTGTATCTTTTGCCGAATTCTCAACAGTTCAGATCTCAGCAAACAATACTTCTAACGTTTTATTACTGGGAAACCGTTTGAAAAAGTTCTGGAGTAATATTTTGCCAGTCTTTAAATGCGAATAACTTCCATTGTACAAAACGAAAACGCTATATTTTTGCACTAGCTGATTGAAAATATATGCACGTGTATTGTACTCTATTTCGCAAAATGTAACACTACTATAAATAAAATAAAATGGATTTTCAGAAAATCTTTCGAAGACGAGGTGGAAAATGCAAAAATTGTCAGCCTATTTCAGGCAAAGCCGTCAGAAGGGAGTACCTATGCGTTTCATCACATACGGGAAGATTATTTAGAGAAGTTCCACGTGTTCGTTTTATATTAATAGATGCACACATGTCAAACGAGCAACATGTTGACTGTATTGTCCGGACGGTACAATAAGCAGTAGATGCTGTGGATTTTCGGCAATGTTGGCGTTTGCACACACTAGCTCCTAAGTGACTGAATCAAATAGAGATAGTTTATAAATAGAAGTGCCCCATGTCCGATTCATTCATACGTCGCTCGCATACCAAGCGAGCAACATCATGACTAACTCGTTCGGACAGTACAATCGTTCGTAAACATGGAAAGTCTCAAATCGCACAGCAAAGTGAATAGCGCACGATAATCTGTGCACACGGCAACAGGGATGCCAGAATATCAGGCATAACTGCATTGTGCAAACTTTTTATAGTCTACCATAGATGGAGTCAAGCATTTACAGACTTTTAGAATAGTAAAGCCCGATTCAGACGATACACCAGCTTCCGTCAACGAAACAGAACGTCGTGTTACCGAAGGGATGAATTGAATGCGTTTCTCGTGTACCCATTCATACGTTTCGTGCCGTTGATGTTGTATGTGAATGTCCCCATTTAACTAATTTTGACATTCCGTTGACATACCGGTGACGGAAGCTGCTGCAAAAGAAATTTGGTATTTTAAAACATCTCTTGAAAAAGATTATGCTTACCAGTCTTGCTACCGGATATATTCCGAAAGGGCCAAGAGACATGGAGTACCTGCATGTATTTCGGGTTGGATAAATGCAATGCTTAGTAATCTCATTCTTTGCTCGTAACTGAGACAGGCAGTCACCTTTGCTATGGAACCTGGTTGCTGACGACTCATTAAGGACACTTAATTAATTTTGATTTCCAACCTATGGGTTTGCTGACGGCTACCAATTACTAATTACTGGATTTTACCTCGGAACAATCTTTGACTTAATGCAACAAGCATTAAGAGCTGGCGAACAGTGGCGTCTATGGGATTTACACGGCAATTGTACGTCCAATAGTGTCATACAGATGCCCTTGTGGTGGCAGAGGGGAGAAGTAATGACGGTCCAGTCAAAGCTAACCCATTTGCAAGAATGGCTTTGAGTGTGTTTTCACCACAACTTCAACTGCTGCCCTTGAGGCCCATCCAAATATCAAACCATTACGCATACACATTAAAGAAGAAGCACTATCATGTGCAAACAGGCTGCAGGTTACTATGCTTTGGAACAGTAATCATGTTGATCTTGCTATCAATCACACACGATTGTGGTCACAAATGGTTACATGGGGTGAAGATATTATTGTACCCGAACAAATTCTCATGGGTTCAAATACCGTACAACCCCATAAAAAGGCCAAAATTCACAACCACCAAAACATCATAAAATGGTCTCAAAAACCCTTAAATACACCAGCATATGGTTTTTATATGGGATCTTCCGCTAATCCATGCTGATGGCGTTTTCATGGGTTGAACCTATTTTAAGCACTATCAAAACACCATGCAATAGGGGTGAATTTAGACCATGAGCATAGAATTATGGGCTTTTCGTTTGCTCGGGTACATGGAGAGACAACAACAAACGCAAGTGACCTGTTGTTCCAAGCAGAAATCTTCGCGATTATATGCGGAGTGAAATCGGCCCTACAACAGAGCTTGTCCGGCAAAGTTATAAACTTCTGCTCCGATAGTCAGGCTGCAATCAGGGCCCTTAGCTCAGACAAATTACGGTCGAAGCTAGTTATCGCGTGTTAGTGATTTCGAAAAATCTCCTATATTTCTCGAAACATGCTGACCAGGGCCTTAACCGGCCACTGCAAACTCTGTTATCACAAGGAAGCGCGCTGAGTCATTGTGATCTTTGTGAATCCGACTACGGAACCACATATAATTTGATATGAAACTGCCTAGCAGTAGCGCAATTACGGTTTCGAGTTCTCGGTCATCCTTACATAGAAGACACCGTGTTTGGACGACTGAAACCCAGATATATACTAAAGTTCCTTATCCAATGTGGTAAAGAGCTTTAGGCTTACTTACAGGCGATTTGAACTATTTGTGAGTTCAACTTACCCGCTGTTTGTTTTTGTGCTGTTATCTTTCCAACACTTCTAATTCTACTTCCTCCCTCCTCCTAAGTCATATACAATGCGTAAATTGAATATATACGAACAAAAGTGGAGGCGATATACCTGTATAGAGAGAAAATTTCGGTTACAATATGTAATATCATCTGTACATAAATGCGACTTTGGTCGATGCTTAATTTGATTCCAAGTGGCAAGAAACAGACATCTTTTATACACTCTTACGACTCAAAGCGGTACTTTATACGATTATATTTGACGCTTATATTAATATAAAATTAAAGTTGACAATGAGACACACCTTTCGCGTGCCGGTTCTTTTTTAAGGTTGCGAATAGATTTAAAGTTTTCGCATCCTAGAACGTTTCCATCATTTTTTTTAAATAAATGAGTTCACTCTGTCTCGAACTGTGAAACATCAGCTTACGTGCTGGCAACATATCCCGTACACCATTTGATGGGTGTGGTTAGATCGGGCCAAAGGCGACGACTCTTGGGAAAACGCTTATTATTACACTACTCTGATATACGATTTCGTTTATGCGAACGTGAGATAACTAACACGCATATCGTAACATACTTATAGGGATAGCCGAAAAATGTTGTAATCCATTTATTTATATCTTTCTTGTACTGATCAATATATACAAACATATCCATATGTACATTTAATAACCCAATTAATGTCTATGAAGTCTTTGTAGACTTTTCCTCATTTATTCTATTATAGTAAAGCTATAAAGCTTCACCAAAACCATCGAAGAGAATGCACATTGTATTTCAAATAAATTGTGATTATTATATAAATATATTATAAACGTTTGCTTCGCTCCAATTTTAAGTTAAATCCCCATTGGTAGGGGAACATGGGGAGACTTGACCAGGTTTTCAGCTAAACCTTCATAACTCTCTAAAAACGTTTTCAATCCTTCAAAACTCATTGAGATATGATGTGCAAAGGTATTGTGCGTATTCATGATTTTTCGCAGAATTTTAAATTTATTTTTGCAAAAGTTATAATTTTTTGTCTGTGGACGTTTTTTTAGGGTCATGTCTCCCCACTGCGAGGAGACTTTACCAAGGCCTGGGGACCTCTGACCAAGAGATTTTTTAAAAATCAGGACAAAAATAATGAATTTACAGTAGATACCAAAGCATAGTAAATATCAATTTTTTTTGTATATTTCTTCAGTTTATTGCCACTTGGTCAAGTCTCCCCAACATTGGTTCTTACGTAATATTTTCTATAAGAAAAGGGATTTTTATTCCAAACTTTTAAAATTACCTTAAGGGATCGAAACAAGCATATAAATATTCTTGAAATTTTTTTAAGAACCTTGTAGAATACGTCATAGCCAATAATAGAATTCTGTGCTTGGTCAAGTCTCCCCATGTTCCCCTATTTTTTTGTTTCTAGGTATATGTTTCGCGTCGAATCGAGCACATTATTGCAGTTATTCCTAACTGTAATTAAATAACTTTATACAGATTATAAACCACAACATATAGAAACATACCAAATTTTAATGTTACCAGTTCGAAGTACCTATTGAAACCACCTTGCTATCATCTTGGTATGGGAACGAGTGGAAGGCAATATAATCATATAACTGAGAACGCCTTTTTTACAAAGTAGCGATAATTTTTTTTTTTTTTTTTGAAAACTAAACAGAACTAATATTTTATTTTGGTAATTTAAACCAGTTCGGTGCCAAGCATTTGAAATTAGCCCCACCACCCCCTGCTTTACGGTTCTTGGCGTGCAATACTTCGATTACCTTGGCTATTACCGACACATATGTGTGTTGCTGTAATTGTGTCATATTACTGCTTTAAAAACGATCTTGTTTATATATAATATGACTTAATTTGCGCTTATATACGAGATTCGTAGAAGAGTTATCACAAGCACTAGTTAGGATAAATTTTCAATAATGCTTATACATATGGCGATCATCATACGATTCCAATGAAAAACTGCATATTAATACGATTGTTGTTGGTCATACTTATACAACCAGGTGTCGTAGCTGGGTGCTCTTCCGCTCAAGAAATACGGAAAACGTGCCATTCGAGTCAATATATTCTGATTTCTGATTTCTGATAGCTTTCGCCTGGTTATTTTCTGCGAGTGCAATTTTGGGAGTTCTTCTTCTTACAACTGATGCAGTGTTGCCAAAGTTACGGTTTTTCCGCATACCTGCAGATTTTCCACAATTTGAAATAGAGTGGCGGATTTTTCTGCGGATGTAAATTTTTCATGAATGACTGGAAAAATCAATTTAAAATTTAAGAAATGATCAGAAATTGCATGTTTTTAGGGGGTTAATTCAGCTCGGAAATTTCTGGAACAGCTGAGTAAAAAGAGCATTTTGAAACTGTTATGTCGGCGATGTAAATTTTGGTTGCTGAATTTCAACGAAATAGTTTCCGAATTTCAACAACTATTGAGAATTCGACAAAAAGTGCTGAGATTTGAGTATAAACTGAAATAGTTTCTTTGATCCGATTTTTCTGGTTGCTTTAACTATCCTCCAAATATTATTTTAAATTTTTAAATATTCAAATTTGAAAATTCTGACCTTTAAAATTCCTGATTTTAAAATTCTTAAACAAACTTGAAACTTTAATGCTTTGAAATCTATAAATTGCAAAATTTTGGACATTTAACTTTTTTAAAAATTTTAAATTTTTAGATTGTTAAACTTTGAAATTTTCAATTTTTAAACTTTGAGCAAAAAACTAGAAATTATAAAATATTTGAATTTCAAAAATTTTAAATTTTCAATTCTTTAAATTTTTAAACTTTTAAGTTTTTAAATTTTCAAAATTTTCAATGTTTAAATTTTTGAAGTTTAAAATTTCTGGATCTTATTATTTTTAAATCCATATACTTTTGAATCCTTCAATTTTTAAATTTTTCGATTCAAACTTTTTTTCAATTTTTAGACTTTTACATTTTTGTGGTTTAAAATTTAAAAAGAAAATGAATTTTAATTGTATTTAAGCTTATATTTTTTTAATTTTGAGATTTTAAGCAGCGATTTTTTTAAATTCTTCAACTTTTTTTAATTCTTTAAATTACAAAATTATATGTTAAATTTAGAAAATCCTTATATTTCTATATATTTAAATTTATATGTAATTGAATTTTAAAGTTTTCAAATCGTTAAATATTTATATTCTTGAATTCTTAATTTTTCGAAGTTTTAAATCTTTGACCTTACAAATTTTTAAATGCTTAGATTTTGGAATTTTTTTTTTTTGGTTTTTAATTTCAAAATCTCTAAATTTTTAAATCTTTGGCAATTTAAATTATGGAATCTTTTAATTATTAAATTTCGAAATATTGGAATTTTTAAATTGTCATTTTTTATATTTTTAAGATATAAAATTTTTAAATTCCAAATTTTTTAAATTATAAATTTTTTAACTAGTTTAATTTTTTAATTTTACATGCTTTTTGTTAATGTATGATCTTTAAAGACTTTTAAATTGCCAATTTTTGGATCTTCACAATTTTAAAGTTTTGCATTTTTAAATTCTTAATTCCTTTAATTTAAAAATTCATAAATTTTGAAATCTATAAATATTTACATTTTTTGAATTTTTAAATCTTTAAATCTCTAAATTTTAGACCCTTAAATTTTCCAGGTTTATAATTTTATTGAGGATTTAATTTTGTAATTTTTGCATTTGTAATTTCTTCAATGTTCAATTTTTTAAAATTTTTATACTTCTAAATTCTCAAAGTTTGAAATTTGCACTTTCAAATATTTTTCAATCTTTTACTTTTCAACAATTAACATGCTATACATTTTTAAGATTTTAAATTTTCAATGTTAGGACTCTTTGATTTTTAAATTCAAATTCTTGCCCTCATTTTTTTAAATTTTTATTTTATAGGTTTTAATTTAAGGATCATTTGACTCTTTTTTCGGGATAGTAAAATATCTTTAGCAAATCTTTAACCCTTTGTGCGGGTTTGGGAATTGAACACACGTGAGCTGCGTACAAGCCAATCAATTTACCAACTACGCTATGCCCGCCCCTTTGAATTTCATTGATGCATCCATGAATTTTTGTTTTTTTTTGTATTAGTAATTTTTTGGAAAACATCTAAAAATTTGAAGAAAAAAACAAATTTTTGGATGTTTTTATCTTCCTACACAGTTTTTGGTCTTTTGCTTTTTGTTTTTAAAATTAATCAGTTTTATCAATATTGATCTTTCAGATCCTTAATTTTCAATTTTCTAGTTCTATTTTGCGGAGTTAGACACAACTAAAGCTACTAAATCTCATCGACTATCTTTTCCCTAATATCTAAAACTTCTTCCTACACTTTTCCAATATTAATTACGATTTCCTTCTACTACTATTTAGTCCACTGCTATATTTTTTTATCATCACAGATTGTCTATCGATCTGGAGAGGGTTCGGCTGATTCGGCACATTACGTCGCTGTTGTGCTATCTTATGACAAACGCCATTTTGGGGTAAACTGAGTTAGATATGCCACATTACTTGTTTGAAAAATCTCTACAAAGTGGCGTTTTCAGAATTTTGAAATTCTACTTGGTTACTTAGATATAGCGAGAAACATGATGAGAAATTGTGAGTTTTTTGCTTCAAATCACTGTATCTAGGGATTTGCTCAATTTATATTGAAGTTTTAGACGTTTTTATGTGTGAAAATGTCTGAGGAACACAATGGCATAAACATTTTCAAAAGAAAATTACACGAGTTGTGAGAAAAACATAGTTTTAGTTTTAAACTGGAAATAAAGCATATTTGGCAACACTGTAATCAAAAATAATAATTTTTTCTAGATTCCCTGACGATCCCGGCAGATCGCAAAATATGACCATCGTCGATTCGAACGAAACTTTACATTTATGTTCGGTTTATAAATCTCCATGATTTTCTCTGGTAGTTGCAATATTCTAATACAAGGGCAATTTTTCAAAAGGGCGTGGACGTTTCTACGTGCAATAATTTCAAAATTTGGTTGTTCAATAACACTATTGTATACAGTAAAACTATCTGAGAACGAGTTACAAGGAATGAATACTTCTGCACGAAAAAATATACACTGAAAAAAATGTTGCCTGATTTTTCACAAAAACAAAAATTTATGTTAAAAATTCAAATTGCAAAAAAAAACAATTTTTTATATTTTGTCAACAAAAACCTAAGGAGAAAAGAAATATTTTGAATGTAATTTCATGATGGAGAAATTATCACCAAAAAAGTTTTTCTAACAATAACTTTATACATGTTTTTAAATTTCATACTAATTGACATACAAAACTTTAATTTTATTACAGAATATAATTCTAAGTATCATTTTAAATCAAAATGCATTTAACAAATATCTGCCAAAATGCGATAGTTTACGAGATATTTGGAATTTTGCTACAACAAGAACAATTAATTCATGTACTTATTTCCTTTTTAAAAGTTATTCGCGTTACCCCATCATAAATTGTCAAAAGTCTCATGTTTATCGTTTTACAGACATAAAAGAAGCTTTTTCAGTGTACACTTAGGTTTTTTTACGCGGTTTTTTACGCGGATTTTGAAATCTACGCGGTTTTTGAAATTTACGCGGTTTTCATTTACGCGGATTTTTTAATTAAAGTGGTATCCATTAACGAGGTTCCCATTCACGCGGATTCTTAAATTTACACGGTCGTCATTTACGCGGATTTTGAAATTTACGCGGTTTTCATTTACGCCGCCTATATCCCCCACGTAAAAAGACCTGAGTGTATTTGGATCATGGAGAAGCTTTAAATAAAAAAGTTTTCCTAACAACAACTTCTGACCAATTTTCATAATTCATACTATTCGCAGTCAAAAGTAGAATTTTATTTTTGAATATGGGTCATTCCACGCGAAGTGATCAAAAAAAGATGCAAACTTGAAATCGACCTTCACGGATTTGAACAAAATTTGGAAGAATTGTTCATCTAGGGCCAATATATAAAAACCCAAATTTTTGTGTCAATTGAACCACCCCTCGTGTTATGGGAGCACCCCCTGTTTTGGAAAATTGCCAATACCCTTGATTTTCTTTTGATCATATCTCCGGTTCTATTTACTCTAGAATCAAACCACAAGATGGCTTTTGAAGAAAATCGTTCAAGGATTCTATAAAAAATATTATTTTTTGCCGACAGTGTTGCCAACTATGCAATTTTTTCAGTTAAATATTAAAAGTTAATTTTTCTCTCAATATGTATATTTTAATTTTGGAAATTTTAATGCCATCGTGTTCCTCAGACATTTTTACATAAAAAACACTTATCATTCCAATATAATAAGAGCGCATCCTGAGATATACCGTTTTGAAGGGAAAAACTCCGATTTTCTCATATAAAAATCCATTTTTATTGGCCAAAATTGAGAAAATCTTCAAACTGTCATAAAAATCGACCCTGATCTGCTAGAAGCAAACCAAATACGTAGTTTTTCATCATTTCTCGTCTACTTCACGAAAAATTATGTTTGAACTCGGAATACTCAAGTTGGTTTTTTAGTGTTGTGGGCTTGCGATTTTATATGGGAAATTGCGGTTTTTTCTCTTCAAAACGGTGTATCTCAGGATGCGCTCATATTATATTGGGATGATAAGTGTTTTTTATGTAAAAATGTCTGAGGAACGCGATGGCATTAAAATTTTCAAAATTAAAATATACATATTGAGAGAAAAATTAACTTTTAATATTTAACTGAAAAAATTGCATAGTTGGCAACACTGTCGGCAAAAAATAATATTTTTATAGACTCCGTGAACAATTTTCTTCAAAAGCCATTTTGTGGTTTGATTTTAGAGTAAATAGAACCGGAGATATGATCAAAAGAAAATCAAGGGTTTTGGCAATTTGCCAAAACGGGGGGTGCTCCCATGACCCGAGGGGTGGTTCAATTGTCACAAAAATTTGGGTTTTTATATATTGGCCCTAGATGAACAATTTCTCTAAATTTTGTTCAATTCCGTGGAGGTCGATTACACGTGCCTTGATCACTTCGCATGGAATGACCCATATGATTCTGAACGCCATTTTAAATCAAAATTCTTATGCTTTGATTGTGTTCATATAGCTTTCAAATTGTTTACAATATCGCCTTGATTTCAATGGGAAAGTTACAGGAAATGTTATGGGCCTTACGAAAAATCAATTGCTGTTGAAGGAGAATCACGAATAACTTCTGAAAAGGTCGTAATAAAACAAAATAATTGGGTTGTTAAAACAAAATTTTAAATATCTCGAGAACTACCACATTTCAGAAAATTTTTGTTTTAAAAATTTCATTTTAAAATGGCGTTTGGAATCATATTCAAAAATAAAATTCTACTTTTTACTGCAAATAGTATGAATTATGAAAATTTGTCAAAAGTTGTTGCTAGGAAAACTTTTTTATTAAAAGCTTCTCCATGATCCAAATACACTGAAAAAGCTTAGTTTATGTCTGTAAAACGAAAAACATTAGACTTTTGACAATTTATGATGGGGTAACGCGAATAACTTTTAAAAAGAACTTAATTACATGAATTAATTGTTCTTGTTGGAGCAAAATTCCAAATATCTCGAAAACTATCGCATTTTGCAAGATATTTGTTAAATGCATTTTGATTTAAAATGATATTTAGAATTATATTCTGTAATAAAATTATAGTTTTGTATGTCAATTAGTATCAAATTTAAAAACATGTATAAAGTTATTGCTAGAAAAATTTTTTTGGTGATAATTTCTCCATCATGAAATCACATTCAAAATGTTCCTTTTCTCTTTAGTCTTTTGTTGACAAAATATAAAAAATAAAAACCCTTTTAATCCACCTAACAGTGTGATGAGACATTTCGTATAACTCTTATCTCTCTCTTCTGATATTATATCGTATGAGAACATTTAAAACTTGATGCTTCGCGATGTTTTTGATAACACATACTACATGGGATTGTGGCAGGACACAGATAATCGCTCAAATCAGCATAGGACAACATCAGTGCTAGAAATCTCAAACCAAATCAATAAGAAAGCGAAAAAATGGCCCATAAAATAGACATACAAACGAATTATTGCTAATGCTCTGTTAATAAAATATCTAAATTCCTCAATCAATGCATTGTGGTGGGAAAACTGAATTTTCCTAAAGGGGTTATGTATATTGTACTGAGCCAAAAAATTGATTTTTTTTTTTTGAATCGAAATGAAGTTTATACTTTACTCAAATTTCCAACGCGACTGAGACCTAAAAATCAACGCTTTTTCTGGAAAAAAGCGACACTAGCAGTGACACCATTCAAAGAAAATCAACAGTGAATATTTCCAGACTTGGTTTTATTTCCTATTTAAGAACTATTGTGTTTTTTACATCCTAGATTGCATGATTCAGTGATCGAAACCCAAAACTTCATGAAGTATTTGAAATTATTAAATTAAAATTTGTGTTTGCTATTGAAATTGACAAAATGATAGTATCGCCCCTTTGACGATTGTTTACTTTTTCGGTCCCACCTATCAGCTTTGAAGTATCGCCCTTAAGTTTTTTTTACAATACCAATTTTACAATTGGTGGGGGTTTGGTGAAAATCGATCTAACTGTCCAAACGGCATAATTCCGAAACCGTAATTTTTGAAGTTTTAAAATTATGCAGAATTAATTTTTCAGAAAATAGTAACAGAGTTCGTGATTTTAGCGAATTTGTTGAGATTTTATTGTAGTCATGAATATTAACCTGAGAAAATTCACCATAAATACTTCTTGGACGATATACCGCCAAAATTATTTTATCAAATGATGCGCTGTTTAACGTTTGTAAAACTCATCGAAGATACTAAACCTCCGAAATTGGCGGTTTAAAAATGATGTTATCTTGACCTTAAATTACTGTTTTTGAACATTTGACGTATACATTTAATTGGTCATACAACAAAAATCAAATTCTCATCAAAATCGATCAGGACCTGCTAGAATCGAATGGAATTCGTCATTTTTCATAAATTTCTCTCTACATTCGGAAAGTGTTATCCTCGTTATTAATCATATTACGTTTGCGTCTCAACTCGACGCATTCCCAAAATATAAACTTGTTTTAATCCACCTAGTGGTGCAATTGTGCTTGTCTCACTTGTCCAGACTACGATGGTTATGTTCAATAAAATGGTGGAAGTGAATATTTCATGTTCAGTACGATTTGCACATACATACAATGGATCGACAGCCACGATCTTGAGATACTATGTGATACTGAAACATCGCTTGACCGCCGCTGGTTTCAAGCGATGTTTCAGTATCACATAGTAAGATCCGGGAGGTCCGGGTCCTGCCGAAAATTTTCAACTTAAGAAATTTTAAACTAAATTTTTAAAGTAACAACCACTCACTGCATACTCCCTCCGGGCAGGTATGATTGACGATTTTTAGATTGATTGCATAACCTTTCTATATGAGAAAGGCAAAAGGGGGTGGGCGTGGCGTAGTTGGTAAATCGATTGCCTTGTACGCAGCGCACCTGGGTTCGAGTCCCGACCCCGCACATAGGGTTCGAAATTTTTCACAAGAGATTTTTCAAACCCGAAGAGGCGAATGACCTTAAGGTTAAAACCTCTATAATCGAAATAAAAAAAAAGAAAGGCAAAAATGTACCAAAGTCCAAAAAAATCAATTTTTGTCAAACATTATTTTTTTCGAGTTTACATCAAATCTCGATGTTTTATGCATTATAAAGTCATTTGGCATCAAAAATACAAATTTGATTTTGAAAATTTTTCATTTCAGTTTATATGGGAATTTGCTGTGTGATTGCACTCTTCAACTCGTAACTCCGGAACCGGAAGTCCAATCAATAAAAAATCAATTGCAGCCGATGGGAAGGTTGTACCTTTCATTTGAGACTAACTTTGTGCAAATCGATCCAGCCATCTCTGAGAAACAGAGGTCACATATTTTTCCACATACACACATACATACACACAGACATTTTCCGATCTCGATGAACTGAGTCCATTGGCATATGACACTCGGCCCTCCCGGTCGGGATTAGATTGAAGAATTTTAGAGTGAATGAGAAAGGCAAAAACATTTTTAGCAAATCGTCGCTGTTGTGCTATCTTATGACAAGCGCCATTTAGCACATTTCGAGAAAAACGATTTTTAAAGTTTGAGATTGAATATCTTGAAACTTATAAATGGTATAAACAATCCAAAGAAGACAATTGATGCTTCTATCTGTTCTGAATTAATTTCTCAAATATTACGAAGATCGGTTGACTATGTTGCGAGTTTTTACTATGAATGTAAACAAAAGTCGCACTCACACGTGTCATAGGCGTGTATTGATGACAAAATTTGTATGACGTGTCATAATCGTGCATGGAAAATTTTCCATAGAACAAAATCATCACTTTTTAACTTTTATTCATATCTTTGCGTTCATATGGTCTATAAACATTCGGTGAAATGGATTTTAAAGGAAATGAGTCAGGGAATCTAGAAAAAATGGTTATTCTTGATTACAGTGTTGCCAAATATATTTTATTTCCAGTTCAAAACTAAAACTGTGTTTTTCTCACAACTCGTATAATTTTCTTTCGAAAATGTTTATGCCATTGTGTTCCTCAGACATTTTCACACATAAAAATGTCTAAAACTTCAATATAACTTGAGCCAATCCCTAGATATAGTGATTTGAAGCAAAAAACTCACAATTTCTCATCATGTTTCTAGCTATATCTAAGTAACCAAGTAGAATTTCAAAATTCTGAAAACGCCACTTTGTAGAGATTTTTCGAACAAGTAATGTGGCATATCTAACTCAGTTTACCCCAAAATGGCGTTTGTCATAAGATAGCACAACAGCGACGAAATGTTGAAAGTTATGCATTTTTTGGTGCGCAGTTCTATGTTTCATAGACATTAAATCAATTTTTACTTCGCTTCCTATTAAATAAAGTCCCTTATTACAGTACATCTCTACAAAAACGAGCGCAATTTGAAAAAAAATCTGAGGATCATGATTGAAAACAGAACTCTGGAATTTTCTATTGGAATGTTTTCAGGCAGGATTTTGATATTGATGCAATTAGACAACTGTGAAATCAAGACCAAAAGATCAGTTACATATCAGGACCCCATTCCGACAATTTATCAAAAGTCCTCATGATGTTTGCAACAACAGAATATCAATGTACGGATCAGATAATTGTTATTGTAATATTGAATTAAATCAGTCTGCATTAATAAATTTTCAACTTCAATCCAATTTTTTTTGTTGGTGTGGTGGGGGGGGGGGGCGTTGTATGGTGTTAAACCCCAAAACCTTCTTTTGGCTACGCCGTTGCTTGGAGTTAGTTATTTCGCTTTTCATTTTCCAATATGTTTCAGATCGATCCGATGGTCATGAATTAGAAAAATTGCAGTCAGAAGATTCGCACAAATGAACATTTTTGCACTGATAAGTTATCAAGTTCCTTCCAGACAACTTGGAAGTGTTCGGTAATTATTTCTAGCGGTTGTAGATAGAAAAATGAAATACAAAATTCGTTTTATCGAAATAATGTTTGGCTTATTTCAATGGATTATTACTATATTGAACAATAAATAGGCGACAAAGAGTAATCCACAAACAACAAGCCATAACTTTTAAAGTATTCAAAATAGATATTTGAAGTCTTCAGTAAAGTTATTTGCAAAAGTAAGAGCTACAAATTTGCTGAAGGCATCATTTCGATATAATCACTTCCAAGAAAATTTGTGAAAATATCTCACTCATAGGGGGATTAATCAGCAAAAGCATAATACCAAAAGAAAGGGCATATTACCTCCAGTAAATTCTCCGAAGATACTTTTGACCTAAAATAAGCCGTTTTGGCGTTAAAAATAGATTACATGTTTTTGGTCATATTTCTGGCAATGGGAAATGATAAAAATCTTTCGTCCGCATTTAATGTTAAATATCTCTTTTGATAATAGTCCGATTTCAACAATCTGTAGCTTGTTCGAAAGGTATTCGTTAAAGCTGTCTAAAAACGTATAAATTGCTATTCTATATTGTCAATTTCGGCAGATAATTCAAAAAAACTGCAATAAACGCCATTTTTACGCATTCAAACATTCTTATCTTGGAAACTAAACATCAGAATCAAAAACAAATTAATAGCGTTCATACTGTTTTTTAGTTCTTTCATTTAAAATTGGTTTGGATAAGATCGGTTCAGCCATTGCTGAGAAACACGAATGAGAATTTGTCCGTTACATACACACACACACACAGACACACACACACACACACACACACAGACATTGTCCCAAATCGTCGAGCTGAGTCGATTGGTATATAAGACTCGGCCCTCCGGGCCTCGAAAAAAATCTTGAAAGTTTGAGCGAATTCTATACATTTCTTTTATAAGAAATGTAAAAAATGGGTTTTTTTGCGATTTGAAATTTTATCATAAATTTTTTTTTGTGAAAAATGACAAAAAAAAATTTTCAGTGCATATATTTTTCGTGTAGCAGTATTAATTCCCTGTTACTCGTTCTCAAATAGTTTTACTGTATAAAATAGTGTAATCGAACAATTTTTTAAAAAAATAATCTTATTGACTGTGGAAAATGTTTAGTATTCCATGACGGTTAAACCTGTAAAGATTTATCGGAATCTAAGATGGTCGGTCACGATTTTAGAGATTTTCGGACGGATCTTCGTGGAATTCCTCATATGGTAGTACAATTCTATTGGAATATTTTCTCACATTTTGGAGTTAAATTTATTGATAAGTTACTTTGCCGTAGAATTGAAATTTGGTCTTGTACTAACTGGAAACTAATCTTATGGGATAATGAACTTACCCCGCCAAAAGGCGGTGTTGGGCAGCTGGGGGGAAAATTGCGTCTTGCAAGTACTTATGACTTTAAAGTTTATGTGTTTATTTGGCTGTAGTTTTCTAAATTTTTGACCGATTTCAACTAAACTACTTGCAAATCATCGGGAAATTATTCAAGATTGTTTAACAATATTTGTTGGCCAGGTCAGAGAACCGGTTCTGGCTTTATTACCATAAATGCTTAAAAGTGGGACATTTCTGCTAAATACGGTTTTTAAGAGACATTACACTGATACTTTATTCTGAGAATGGGTCTAGATAATAGAGCTTCTTTAAAAAGTTTCCAAAAATAGTTCGGCCCACTATCTAATATTGTCAAAATAGTCCCATTACCCTATGGTCGGATGTTGTCTGTGTCCCGATATTGTCAGCCAAAAATACGCCATGGTGCTGATAAAATCGAGTCATCATTGTATATCCGTATACCAGATTTCCTTATTCGAATGTGCCAGATGTAGATTACAAATACTTGGCACCGCTGCAACGGAGTTCTGATTCGTAGAAGTATTAAACGATTCGTTGCAACTGCGCATTTATAAAATGCACGAAATTCCTTCATTGCTATAAATGTCCAAATATTTTGTGCATTTCTTTCCATTTAAGTTTTTGTGTCAAATATTTCCGACTATTGCATCACCCTCTCGCAGGTTGATGGGATTGGCGGTATTGTAAACATCATCAAGCCACAATAGATTCAATAGAGTTATCTAAATATAAGGACCTTCGCTCTTTTTAGTTTTTATTTGCACCAAGTTCTACTACTAAAGGTTAATTAGTTCTCATGTTAATAATCCACCAAACATTATTACTACTGAGGATTTGATTTATATAAGAAGCCCGCTTCAAGATGTTGATTACAATACGCCTCGATAGTGGTGTGTCGAGGAGGCCGGGAGGCTGATATGAGCCTTTTTTCTGTTCTATACCTTTCCTCTATTTACCAGCTCATAAACAACAATCAACCAATAACAAATAGATAATTGAGAAAGGATGTGCTATGTGTGGTGATTGGCTATTCAAGTATTAGTAGTGTTTGAAGTACTAATGTATGTCTCATGTGATGATCATAACTTCAGCTGTATCTTGTACCTATCTAATCTATTACGTCTCTCATATATTGTCTTTTATTTCTTCTTTTCGAGTCTTATACTGCCATTATACACCCGCCTTCGGCTGAGTCAACAAAGATGGTGATAGTGAACGTCTTAATACTTACACATTCTCAAACGCGGTCTCAAGCATGAACCTATAAAAAAGCCCTCGCGCACGCGGTTACGTATCGATCACGTCCGGAAGTCTATCCTTGATCCTAGAAGTCTAGGTCCATGCCTTCAGCTGGACCAATTAAGAAAATACGCTCATACCTATTAGACAACACGTCTCATGGCGACATGACCGGGAACCCTATCGATATAAACGATCCCACTCTCTGCCAGAATTCTAACCGCGCACCGAACATTTAATATCAGACTCACGGTTCGCGCGACCATTCAAGAACACACGTTACAAAATCACGTCAGCGCACAAACGTTAGAGCCCCTCGCGATTTTCCAAGCAACCTACGCCCACGAACTCGCAAACGTGATTACACCCCGGTGATAAGGTGAAAATCTCAGCACTCATAAACTTAGCAACACGATCTCAAGTGTCAACCTACAAACTCCCGCGCTCGCGCCATCATGAATCGGGATCGTTCGGAAGTCTCTATCCTCGGTACCAACAATCTAGGTCCTTGTTAATTAATAAAAGAAATAATAAAATTGAAAAATAACTCCCATATCCACTAGACAAAACGTTCCATGGCGACATGACCGGAAACTCTAGTGATATGGGGTAACTCTCTCCCTGTCAGAATGTGATCCGTACACCGAAAGCTAAAGATCGGAATGACGGTCCGCGAATATATGAATGGCCGCAGGGTTTCAAAATCGAATTTATACACGCGAAGTCACATACGCGCGAGCACACGCGACAAACACGTCAACATACGAACGCTTAAGCCCTTTGCGATCATCTACGCACACCTATGCCCGAGATCGCGTAAACTTGATAACACTCCGGCAATTGTGTGAACGTTTTAGTACTTACGAAGCAACAAACGCGGTCTCAAACGCGAACCCGCAAACGCACGCGATCATGAATCGGTCACGTCCGGAAATCTTTAGCCTTCATTCTAGCAATTTAGGTCCATACATTCAGTTGGATCAATCAAAAAAAAATAAAGCTCATATCCACTAGACCACGCGTTCTACGGCGACATGAATGGGAATTCTAATGATATTTAAGAACCCACTTTCTTCTGGAATCTGAACCGTACACCAAAAATCAAAAATTAAGTATCAGATTCACGGTCCGCGCGCGATCATTCTAGAACACACGCGAATATACGAAAGGTACACGGTTATCAAATAGAATTTATACACGCGAAGTTCATACACGTTAGCACACGCGACATACAAACGCGCACGCGACATGCAAACGCACACGCGACATACAAACGCACACGCGATCGAGCACGTTAACGTACAAATGTTCGAGCCCTTCGCGATGATACACGCGATCGCGAGTCCCTACGCCCGCACATACCTGAACCGTACAATGAATATCACATTCAGAATCACGGCCCGCTACAATTGGCCTAATGCAGTGTTTTATTGGGCGACATTGCCTGTCTCGTCTGCAAATTGTAGTATGTGATTCTGACGGGGAGCCCTTCCGAGAACCTAGCTCTACAGCTCCAGTAGGACAACTCTCGAAAAAAAAAATATATTTCCGACTATTGCATCACATTTCCACTGGCATCAAACGTGTCTGTTCACCCAGAACAAAACACGTCCAGTTCTGTGCAAGGCTTTGCTTAGCAGAAACCATGCCGATACTCGTTCTAACTTCTGCCCTTGAGTCTCACAGCTTATCCCCGTATCTCCTCCACGCTAACTGCTAACTAAATAGAAGTGCAATTCTGCGACGCAATTTCTCGCACCAATCTTCCGAGGTGGCTCTCCCCGTTTCGCCCTCCCCGGGCACCAAACTGCACTCGTCAGCCCCGTCCCCGCACAGGTTGCTTACCGGCACTGACTGATAGCAGCTCCTTGCAGCCCATAAACGAGTTATTCTGCACTTCTGCTACTGAGCTGTGTGTTGAATGTAACTAGCTGACTGACTGACTGACTGGTGGAAAGACGAGGTGGCGGTGGAAGGGGCGCCACCAGCAGTGTGTCAATATGCATTTCATAAATTATTCCCGCTATAAACATACGATTATTATAAGTTTTTATCTATTTGCTCGCGTGCATGTATTAGCGGGCGCGCGTTTCTGTGCAGCGCAGTGCCCGGGCAAGGGGTCGTCGCTTTATGGGCTACTTAAGCTGTAACGGTGGTGGTGGGGCGCAACGGCTGAACCTCGGAGCTCCTTGGCGGACTCGAGTGTAGAAGCGAACAAGCAGCGAAAAGGACTAAAACGCATCCCAATGAAAGGGTGAAGAAATGGCTTATCTTATTTTTATTGCAATTTTATTGTTTGTTTTGCAGGGTGTTGATTTTTTTTATTCAATTGTTAGTGTCGTTTGAGCTATATTGTTGATTGCGGAATTTGTTGCTACACAGTTTTACTATTTAACCAATCTTGTCATACGTTTAAAGCTGCATAATGTTAGGTAGGAACAAGTATAATTTACCCCATACCACTCTGCATCCAGTGGTCAACCGATCGTTGAAAAGACTAGAGCCAAGATATAATAATAATTCACTGGATGACGTTCTGAGGCTCGAGAGCTTGGCGGGAAACCTAAACTAATGGTTCTAACTAATTGGATCTGCTATTTACTACGGCGGGTGGGTGAGGACAACGCGAGGGGTCCGAGATTTGGCAACACTGTTCGGGTGGTGGTCGTTAACTCTAATGACGGAGTGTTATTTTTCCTAATTTTGATAATTATGATTGCCACTTACGGATGTGGGACAGTGATTCAGTCGGGGACGGGCCGTTGTTTTTGGAATGGGCAATTTCACTCTTCGGACACGCAATGATTATGTTTCTGTTTGAATTTATATGTTTAGAATAATTTATCGTCTGTTGTGCCGATTGATAAAGCGAACACCAACCGGTTCCACTGAGGAAAATTTGCAGCTGTTTTAAACGACCGTCTTCGTTTTAGATATAAGTAGAGTGAATTTCAGATCAAACTTCTAACACTTCTTTCACGATAACATACCGTTACTTTTCGAAACAACCTGTTTATGCAAATAGCGAATGAGATAATTGTTGGGAAATTAACCCACCCCAGATTAATTATATTATCCATTCGTTGCGGCTCGTTAATGAAGTCCAATCTGCGCTGTCAAAATCCGATTGGCAATCGTGTCATAGTGCCCAGAAAACGTGGCAGAAAAGTTGTTTCATTTCACAATTGCTGAAATGATTGCCGTACCATAAATAAATTACTCAACTTAAGTCAGAAAGACGACGAACGAACGAGCGGATGGACGGTGGGGCGGTGCATTTTCTGGTAGCATAGCACTGCAGCAAACGTGCATAAAAGCCGACTATGTGTCACCAGTGACAATCACGCAAATCAGCTTAAACATCACGGCACCGTGGTTCTACATTAAGATTAGATGCTGTAGGCAATTTGTAAATCCGAAATCACAACTTTTTTCTTCCACTCTTAGCTTAGCTCTTCCCTTCCTTCCCCCATTCCGGTGCATTGGCACTCATGTATGTAAAAGTGAATAATTAATCCCGGCCCATGTCATTGCAAGCAATAGAAGTAGGTGTTCCGAGGAAAAGGAATGGAGGGAAAAAAACAGACCTGAACGACAGATTGATCTATGTCTTGAATCCACTCCGCGCTGCAGCAGGTTGTAAACAGCTGAGCCGATACCCTCTCAATAACCTAATAACATGCGGTACCGAAGGAAAACCAACTTGTCACGCGGAGTCATTAATCACACGTTCGTAAGAGGGCGGAAAATGGTGGAAACAACACCGACACACACACACACACCAATTGCCAATAGCGCAAGCAAGCGAAGCTCCTCGGTTCTGTCCCCGCCTCCAGAAGAAGGTTCTCATCCGCTGTTGTACCACAGAGGAACTAAGGGATCGCTGCTATGAACAACAACAAAAAGTAAGTAATAATATTCATACCTATTACCTTGACACTGCTTCTAAAGCCAGTTCAGGCAGCGTTCGCGCTAGCAGGTATTACACGAGATGCAGCAGCTGCAGATTGCAGTAAAAAATGGTGCAACACAAAACCGGTACACCTCAATGCGAAAAGGTGTTGCTCGTACTTACATATCCCAGCACCCTACCGACGGCGACGGAATGGTCAAACGGGTCATCTATTATGGAATAATCATCTCTCGTGAAGTGACTGGTGGATTAGACGAAGTGCTAGAGACGCGAAGGTTGGTTTTCCCGGCGGGGATGACCTCCACCAGAGTGTGCGGACAGGTTTGGGGTGTGGTAGCAGGTTTCGCGCTAAAATTATACTGAGTTTTAATAAATTTGTGAGAAAATGTTGAAGAAGAAATTCAGCTGTAAACCTTTTATCAAATAAACACTTCCTATCTAGTGATTATCACGTTAAGCAAAACTCAAACAGTGCTTAATCAGGTGCTCAAAAATGCTTAACCTTTTCATGTTCATGTTAGTTTTTATTCAATTCGTTTATTTGATAAGGCACGTTAGCGTTAACTTAAAGGTGCCATTTTCTTTGTTTAACATTTTGAACTTCTAAAAACTAGTGCGTTACACATGGAATTATTTTTTAATGAAACTAAGAAAAATTTACTTATACACATATAAGAGGATATAATATAATATTCGTAAGAGATTGGGGGGGTCATTTAGTGTTAAGATTACTATGATTAGGGACGATCCATAAATGACGTAGCATTTTTAAGTGATTTTTAACACCCCCCTCCCCCATCGTAGAATTTCGTCACAAACCTCTAAATATCCCCCTGGTAATTACGTAGCTTGACGGTAATTCTCCCCCCCCCCTTGTCCACGTAAAATTAATAAAAAATAAAAAACGATGTTAGTTATTCCCCTTTAAAAACCGATTTAATCCACCTATCAGTGAGATGAGACATTTCTTACACGTATCACTGTTGTATTATTCATTAGCTTGCCGATCACACGCTAAATTTACGAACAACTAGATGTGAGATGTGCACGAATAACGCTTCGAATAAACTGAATAAATTAAAGAAAAATAATAAAACAAAACAAAATTTAAAATAACAAAGTTATTCATAAAATGGACAGAATGGTTAACATAAATCAAATTAATAAAATAAATAAATCAAATTAGCTCAAATTAAAATTAGACGATATTAAAACGTAATGAAATTAAGAGAGTAAATTAAATTGTTTCAGGATAAAAGCTATCATACAATAACATAAAGGACTGGCTAAACCGAATTGATAAAATTAAGAAACTGAATAAAATATGTGAACTGGGAAAAACTAACCATTAATAAAATGATTGAAATAAATAATATGAATAAAACCATAAAAAATTGGAATAATAAAATAAATAATATGAATAATATGGATTAAATTAACTCTCATACATAATTTTCTAGCACATATAGGGTTCCAAAATCGTTTTTCTTAAAATTGTTAGAGTAAAGAAAGACGAAAAACCTGTTTTGATCAAGATAGATGCTTCTCTAGCAGTGTTAGAAGCTGCTGAATTTTTACATACCAATCCTTAATACACATCTCCTGCAAAGTTTTCAATAGTTCGTTTGGGCAGAAAAGGTAGCCGAAAGCAGTCCAAATTAATAAGATTTATCAGTTTTCAAAAATAGTTGAAGAAAACGAAGATATATCAAAATATAATTTTTCACTGATAACTGAAAATGTCTCTGGCAGCACTGCTCCAGTGAAATCCAATCAGAGCAATTGCAATAACTTCAGTTATAGGGATCTTTCTTGTAACTATTAGCGCTTAAATAAACGGTGATTGTCACAATTATTAGTTTTACTTTTCCAACCCCAAAGTTATACTGCCCATGAACGCATATTTGTCCCGTTTTCTATGGGATTTCCTATCTTTATGGGACTGATTTGCAAGCATGGGCAGTATAGCTATTTGAAAATGTTGTTGTTCATAAATAACAGGATAAACAGAGAGTTAATAAAATCAATAAAATGAATGGAATGAATAAAATAAACAAAATGAAGAATTTTTATCACAATAAAAATGTTTTCTGTCTATACTTTTTATCATTTTTCCATTTTGTTTGTTTTTAAGCAGTTAACTTATTAAAATGAAAAAATCAGCGATATTAAAAAGTAATAGAATTAATAGAAGAAATTATATTGTGTCTAATTAATGCTCTAGATGAAATGAATAAAGTGAATGACTGAACAAAATTAGTCAGATTATTAAAATGAATAAAAGTGTGAACCGGAAAAATGTCAGAAAAAAATATTAGAAAAAAGTGAATAAAACTAAATTAAATGAATAATTCGAATAAGATACATAAGATAATAAATTGATCGGAATGCATACAAACAATTAAATGAATACAATAGATAAAATTAGGTCACATAAACAAAATAAATAAAAACAGTGCTAAATGAAAAAAATCTTTGCAATGAAATGATCATATATTTATTATTGGTCAAATATTTAAAATGGAAAAAATAAACCAAACGAATATAATACATTAAAGGAATGAGCTGGAAAAAATGAGAATATATAATAATATTTTAAGAAAGTTATTGAAATGAAGTAAATGAATAAAACGAATTTCACGAATTCCAAAACCATTGTTTTAGAATATTCTGAAATGTTTGTGAAAATCCCATTGCAAAGAGCACGTTTTCGTTCTTCTTTTCTTGACGGAATTTTTAGGATTATCTGGTGTTTCTACTTTATTGCTGGTCCTTAATTAGTCATCAGAAAATCTAGAAATCAGGAATTTGTTTTGGAATTAAAAGATATCTTTTTGGTTACAGACATCTGAAAAATGATTTTGTATAGAAGGGAATTTTCAGGTCCAGTATTTTAACGCGTAATTAGAAATAGTAAACTGAGAAAAGGCCACCTGTAAATAGTATTCATTCGCATTGAAATATCTAGAAAAGAATGTCAAGTGTCCAGGCTATGTTGATAATTATATTATTGTCGATGGCATAAAACTCGTACATGCAGTCGATTACAATGCAGTCTTTTTCCACCCATCCTTATTACTTGCGAATTGTTTCGTTCTGAGCTCTCGTTCTGGAGATATGGGTAAATGAGTCCTATACAAAGCAATACCATTGCAACGAAATGGTTCAAACTACCAGAATAATTATTTAAATTCATCGAAAAGCCAATTAGTATTGAATGTGCCCCTGGACTGCTTTGAGACACGAACATTCTTGAAATAACATGTGGCATTTTTTCGCAAAAAATATGCTTTTAGTAACATTGATCATGAAAAATGTATATTGGGGTTTTCAGTTCAACTCAGTGTCAGTTGTGAGGAATGGTAAGTTATGGTTAGAGCTGTGACATTATTTTTGTTTATAGTGCGAAATTTTGATTCCTTACATCTTTATTTTCAATAATGCAACTGATAAATTTTCACTACAATTTTGTTATTCAAAAATACAGTTGCTCTTGGTGATGCTACGAGTATAATATGAATATGAATTTTATTAGAAATCTATTTTCTCACTACTAGGAGGATTACTTGATGTATTCATATACCATCCAACGTTTATCTCACGAGTGAACGCATTGCTCAATCCAGCGGGTAAATACATCAACTCTGGACAATGAGGGTTGATGTAGCGTAGTTGGTAAATCGATTGCCTTGTACGCAGCGCACCTGGGTTCGTGTCCCGACCCCGCACATAGGGTTAGAAATTTTTCATAAAAAATTTTCTAACCCGAAGAGGCGAATGACCTTAAGGTTAAAACCTCTATAATCGAAATAAAAAAACTCTGGGCAAATTTGCACTTTGAAGTGAATTTACACATTATTTTGTCTTTGAAATGAACTTGCTTATTAATTTTTGAGAAATAGGTAATTGATTATTAAGTAAATTCACGAAATGTTTTCGGAATCAAAATCCTTGAATCACGCAGATGTGTTTGCATACCCGGATATTCAAAATCGGTTTAGTTTTGACCCTAAAAAACCAGTAAAGCAATACTCTGTATGGAACGGTCTCATTTTTCATTAGTGGAAATTGGTAAGCGATGAATGAAAATACAAAATGTTTAATATCTCCGCCGCTCCTGAACGGATTTTGACAATCTATAGCTTGTTAGAAAGGTATTTTCATAAGCTTTTTGTTTTTGTTTACTTCACGCGATATAGTTGCCTTGTTGGAATGTTATTCGCTTCAAACCAGCCCTGTTTTGACAAAATTACTCATATTTCAGAAAGTAAATAACATATCGAAAAACAAAAATAATAGTGTCAAATGGGAGCGATAGGCCTTTTATTTGAGAATAGTTTCATTAAGATCGGTTCAGCCATTGCTGAGATAATTACATGACATTTTGTACATACATACATACACACATACACACACACACATACAGACATTGTCTCAATTTGTCGAGCTGAGTCGATTGGTATATGAAACTCGGCCCTCCGGGCCTCGGAAAAAGTTTTCAAAGTTTGAGCGAATCCTATACATTTCTTTTGTAAGAAATGTAAAAAGCTACGTAGCATGACGTGACCCCCCTGTCGTCACACATCATCACAAAATACAATACTCCCCCCTCCCCCATATAATGCTACGTCATTTATGGATGATCCCTTATGATTATTAAGATTATGCACATTAGGATTTTTTAGCATAACTAAGCATAACAATTTTACAACCATATTCAAACTAGGAATATTTAGGAATGATTAAATTTTATTCGGATTAGGAGTAGGATTAGGATTTTATGAGTAGTAGTAAGGTTGAGCATTTTTTAACGTAATGATGTATTTTACAACTAAAAATACTATTGCTTAGCGAAGAAAAATCTAGGCACAAACAAGGAGAAAATTGTTTTAAACCACACTTGCCAGTTAAGGGCACAAAATCTATAACAAAATTTGTTATGTAATTTGCGTTTCGATTTCGTCTCATCAGTATCCGACAACAACTTAGTGACAGGACTAATCTACTACGCCGGATTGACGTTAGCTAAAAAAAATGAAAAAAATGGGTTTCCGGGCAAATCTCTAGTCCTGCGTGATGTCCCGCAAGAAAAGGAGTTCTGATTAAGCTGATGATAATTAACGACATTGAAGCTTGGTTTGACTTAGCAAGACAATTGCATCGGCTTGCTAAGCCGAACCATGTTCTGACTTCATTGATTCTCATCGACTTACTCAAAAGTCCTTTTCTTGCGAGACATCGTATGACCTAAATGTTTGCTCAGAAACACAAATAGTGTTTTCGCTTTTGGAGCTAGCGTCAATCCAATACTAGCTTAGTTCCGTCACTAAGTTAGCGTCGAATTCTGATGAGACGAAGTCGAAACGAAAATTTCATAACAAATTTATGATTTTTTACTCAAGATTATTTCTTCGGAGTATATTTTTAATCCTTATACAGAACACGGTACAATGTGTTACATACCTGTAGTTCCCCCGAACCTATATGTTATCATGGAATTTGCGTTTCAACTTCGTCTCATATAATTCCGATACTTACTTAACTGAGACCTGTTTTGCTTTTTATCGACATTCAATTAGGATGTAAAATATACAGATCGGAAAACTAGAAGTGGCTGGGTTAGCAGGCTTAAAATCTTACGGACTAATCTTTTGTCTGCTACTGGCAGGAGTCGAGCTTAGGCAGTGTTACTATGGATCACTCTACCAACATGTTCTACTGCTAGTCGGTTCTCATGGTAAAGATGGACAAATCTGTCTTTGCCGTGAGACATGTTGGTAGACTTGAGCGATCCATCATTGTGGTTGCTACCTAAATTTTTGCGATCAGATGTTCTTCCTTGCTTTCTGCCCTTAGGAATCACGAGTGTGAACACTCCGTCTTTGATAGTGGCTTTCTCTCTAATGGCACTGGTTCTTGATTTTGAGGTACTAGAGACATAAATTTGGAAATCATTAGTTTTCAGAAAATGGTACTGGAGGCTGTTGGTTGGAATTTAATGCTGTAGATGGACTATTCTCAGCGGTATCTGACAAAGGATGTCCGTAATGTACCGTGTGTTCTATTGCCGTTTTGGGACGCGGCTGCTCTCAGCCCCCGAGCGAGGATGATGTTAACCAGCTCCGGTGGGGAACTGGTTTAAAGCCCCAACGCCTCCGTTCCGGGGTGGGCGCGCAAGCCTTTTTTTGATCCTCGGGTCCCAGGGAACTATTACGTTGTGGGGGAATTTCGGATCTGGGTTCAGGGAGGAAACCTACTACGAGTTTAACAAGATAGTATATAATTTGCTCACGTTTTCTACACTCTCTACACTTCTCTTCTTCCTACTTCTTCGAACCCTTTCCTGCTGCTTCTTTGTTCGGTTCGTCTCTGGATGGCGTGGTGGCGTGATGACGGTAGGTTGTCGGAAAGTAGTGGGAAAAACAATAGATTTTCAGCGTTGGCGTCTTAGGCTTTTGTTCTCTGCTTCGGCGTTCAGGTGATGGCGATCTTAAGCGGACCCACAGGCCACGGGGTCGTCCTTGGTAATTAGCGGGCAGAATGAAGGACTGCACTAGGCAGCACGGACCTGTGACGACAGCCTGTCGGATGACTCCTTTACGGTTAGCGAAACAGGCACTTGCCGATCCTTTTCTCTTAACTGGTGTTATTCACACAGTGATCGGGGCTTTCCAAACCAGTTAGACCGTCCAATAGTTCACAGAGCCGACACGAATTAATCTGCATTTGATAGGTGCGAGGATTTGTCTGTATAATGGTACCTTCAGTTTGTTTTTATACTGCAGGGTCAAGCAGAAGTGAATGGGTCGGCCACATTTCCAACACTGTAACACCATTTAAAATGATTGGTCTGCAATTTGTTGAACGTTAGCATTGAATGACTGACATGGTCGAACTAAATAAAGGCTTCCGAAACTCCATTTTCATCTACAGCAAATCTTCCGCATCGCAAGAATGCTAGTTGAGAACACCGAAAGTAATAGCCACACCGTTTGGTTGACGTACCATTTCTTGCTTACGTGACTCATTTTTCTTGTTTACTCACCTGGGCAAAAATAGAAGAAGCACTTTCCTTTGTTCTTCAAATATTGTACAAAAGATAAAAGTATCTAACTGGTTCTGCAAGAATGTTAAAAGCTAAAAGAGTTAAAGTTCTTATACGTGCTTTGTTGAAGAATTTGATACTTTTAGGGCAGTGTCGCCATCCACGTTAAGTATTTATGAGCTGTACTATAGAAATTCTAGTCCCGTTACTCTGATTCCCATGCTATAGAAACCGTTTGCCGTTATTCTCGTTCTGACAGTGAAGATTCTTCCTTCCTGACCCTGCAACCTAGCCCCAACTTTTCTCAGACTCCGCTGTATACTTAGAACAATCGGTCTCCTAGGTACCAGTACTGCAAACCATCTACACTGTACAGAAAAAAACAGTTGGATTTTGCATTTCCTGTCATCAGTAATTGCTATCGTCTTGGAACAAGTTACCGCTAAATCCAAAAAGTCACACTCTCGTGTGTATCCCTAAACCAACTATCTGGTTCCGAGCAATACCTTGTGAAGCAAGCGCCAAAGTTCTGGTTTGCTGGTAGTAAAGCTTCATCAAAATCTTGCTGTTGAGTAGCGAACTAAACCAGAACTTATGTGTTTACTTCCCGGCACATCACCCGGGGCCAGCCATTTGTACAGAACTTCGCACAAGACGTGTAACTTTTTGAATTTAGTGTCTAACAGGTAACAAAACGGTCTCAGTTACTGATAAGGAGTATTCGAAACGCGAAGTTCAACTTTATTTATTAATTTAGGTTAAATATAGTGACCTTTTGCACGAGTATTGTTTAGTCCATTAGTTTCTAACAGGTCAAAGATTTCAATATTTGCTATTGATTCAAACGAGGATTTGCTGAACCATTTTTCCAGCTCGTTTTCACTTTATTTTCAAACGTTATATCCGCACCGAGCTTCTAATTTGCTGTTCTCACGGCTTTCCCACATACTACTTCCATTTTTGACGACTTCTCGGGTTCTGTACACTATTTATCGACTGTAGTAAACGATTAAACCGCTACACAAGTAGTACAAAAGATAAAAGTAAACAACAGGACGCAGCCATAAAAATTAACTAGTTGTCAATTATGGCGGCTTCTGACGGGTGCGCGAAGTTTGGCATAAATACTTTAGTCATAAGTACGTTAGGCATACGTACGTTAGGAATAATTCACAAAAAATATAATAGTAATCGCAAGGCTTTTGCTATTATAGAGACTTAAACCTTACGCTTGTTTTTTCGAGTTAGAAAAAACTACGCTTTGTTATACCATATCGTCGTTTAACTTTAACGAAATTGCAAAATGAAAAATATCATGCGAGATATTTATCCCTGGAAAGTGTAGAGTTTTTTTTCTATATTATCCGTGGCTTAGATGAAGAAAGAATCCCTTCATTTAAGTGAACAGTTTTGATATAAGCACATTTGAAGCATATTAAATGTGTCACCAATACAATTATATCCAAATATTTAAAAAAACGATTTAATCCACCTAGCAGTGCGATGAGACATTCCTTACACATAGCACTGTTAGATCACTCATCAGTTTGCAGAACTCATGCGTAGTAGGCACCCAATTAGAGGTGGAATGAAAACAGTTTCTAGTCCTGCACGAATAAAAGCTCAAATAAACTGAATACATAATAGAAAATCAATAAAACGAATAAAATAAAAATAAAACGGAAAATTAAATAAAAGGTTATTAAATTCATAAAATGAGCAGAATGATTAAGGAAATCAAAATTATAAAATTCGCGAATCAAATTAGATTAGCTCATTAAATGAAAATTTAGACCATGTTTAAAAATAGTTATAAGATTAATTGAATAAATTGACTCAAACTAACAAATTGAATGAAATAAATAATAGGAATGACTGAACATGAAATGAAAAAAAAATTAAATATATGAACAAAATGAATAAAATGATCTGTTTCAAATGAATCAAATGAATCAAATGAATCAAATGAATCAAATGAATCAAATAAACAAAATGAATCAAATGAATCAAATGATTCAAATGAATCAAATGAATCAAATGAATCAAATGAATCAAATCAATCAAATCAATCAAATCAATCAAATCAATCAAATCAATCAAATCAATCAAATCAATCAAATCAATCAAATCAATCAAATGAATCAAATGAATCAAATGAATCAAATAAACAAAATGAATCAAATGAATCAAATGAATCAAATGATTCAAATGAATCAAATGAATCAAATGAATCAAATGAATCAAATGAATCAAATGAATCAAATGAATCAAATGAATCAAATGAATCAAATCAATCAAATGAGTCAAATGAATTAAATGAATTAAATGAATCAAATGAAGCAAATGAATCAAATGAAGCAAATGAATCAAATGAATCAAATGAATCAAATGAATCAAATGAATCAAATGAATCGAATGAATCGAATGAATCGAATGAATCGAATGAATCGATCGAATCAAATGAATCAAATGAATCAAATTAATCAAATGAATCAAATGAATCAAATGAATCAAATAAACAACATGAATCAAATGAATCAAATGAATCAAATGAATCAAATGAATCAAATGAATCAAATGAATCAAATGAATCAAATGAATCAAATGAATCAAATGATTCAAATGATTCAAATGATTCAAATGATTCAAATGAATCAAATGAATCAAATGAATCAAATTAATCAAATGAATCAAATGAATCAAATAAACAAAATGAATCAAATGAATCAAATGAATCAAATGAATCAAATGATTCAAATGATTCAAATGAATCAAATGAATCAAATGAATCAAATGAATCAAATGAATCAAATGAATCAAATGAATCAAATGAATCAAGTGAATCAAATGAATCAAATGAATCAAATGATTCAAATGAATCGAATGAATCGAATGAATCGAATGAATCGAATGAATCGAATGAATCGAATGAATCGAATGAATCGAATGAATCGAATGAATCAAATGAATCAAATGAATCAAATGAATCAAATTAATCAAATTAATCAAATGAATCAAATGAATCCAATGAATCCAATGAATCCAATGAATCCAATGAATCCAATGAATCCAATGAATCCAATGAATCCAATGAATCCAATGAATCCAATGAATGCAATGAATCCAATGAATCAAATGAATCAAATGAATCCAATGAATCCAATGAATCCAATGAATCCGATGAATCCAATAAATCAAATGAATCAAATGATTCAAATAAATTAAATGAATCAAATTAATTTAATGAATACAATGAATCAAATGAATAAAAGGGATCAAATGTATAAAATTAATGGAATGAACAAAATGAATAAAATTAATAAAATGTACAAAATATATAAAATGAACAAAATGAGAAAAAGGATTAAAATGAATTAATTTAATATAATGAATAAAATGAACAATAAAATTAAATGAAATAAATAAAAAACAAGCGAATCAAATAAACAAAACGAACTGAATTGACAATATGAATAAAAAGAAGAAAATCGGCAAAATAAATGCATTGATTAAAATGAAAAATTAAACGATGTTAAAAGGTTATAAATTAATAAAAAAAAAATTGAGTCAAATAAATTATTTGGATGCAATGAACTAAACTGAAAAAAATAGTCAGATTATTGAATGTTTTCATGAATCTTATATGAAGAAACTGAACAAAACGTATTAACTGGAAAAAATGAATAGTGCATAGAATGAAAACAGTGAATAAAATAAGTTAAATGAATGATATGAATAAAATGCACGACAAGAATAAACTGATCAGAATGAATCCAAAGAATGAAACGAATAAAATAGATAAAATGAACGCAGACGAACCAAATGAATAAAAAGTTGCTGAATGAAATATTTAATTAAAATGCGATGATCATATATTTAAAATTAAAAAAACATTTTTGAATAAAGAAAATGAATGAATCGAATTGTACGAATTTGAGAACCATTGCATCAGAAAGTTATGAAATGTTTTTTTGAAAATCCCATCTTCTGAAAAAAGGCTAAATAATATACAATGGACTAGGGCTTCCATCCTTTTTTTGTTTTAGTCTTTTCGTTTTCATGCTTCTTTACTTGACGGCGTCGTTTTAAGATTATCTGGTATTTCTACTTTTTTGATGGATCTTAATTAGTTATCAGTAATCTGGAACGTGAAAATTTGCTTTGAAATTCAAAATTTACTTTTTGGTCGCATATTCCCAAAAAAAAATGTACAGAATAGAATTTGCTGGTCCAGTATTTTAACGCGCAATTTAATATAGTAAAGTGAGAAAAGGTCACATGTGCTTTCAAGCCCCTTGAACAGCGAACGACAGAGAGAGAATGGGACAGGTAGATATTTCAAAGTTTTCATTTGCATTAAATTGAACAATGTGAAGTGTCTAAGCTATGACGATAGCATAAAAGGCGTGCATTCAGTTGACTATACTCTTTCCAGTCATCCTTATAGCTTGCATATTGTTTCGTTCGGAATTCTCGTTCAGGAAATATGGATAAATGAGTCCCATACAAACCATTACTGTGAAAAGAAATGGTTCAAACTATCAGGATGGCAAAAATGTAGTCAGATCAACTATCTGTCCAATGCATAAACTCTGACTGTAATCCTTGCTAATTTACTTGTACAAACTCGAACGAAACGTGAGCTGAAGTATCTAATGCCTCTCTACTAATTGTGACTGCCATTGAAACATCAATTGAAGTGTACTCAGTATAGAGCAGATATGGACGACGATAAGTTAGAAGACACATTATACTTGCATCCCCCATCGAGAGTGGGGACTTTGGGCGACTTCTTTTCCCGGATCTAATTCGTGGATATTTTTCGGTTTTGATCCGTTATTTTTCATGAAAGTTCGTACCAAAACAACGAATGTGCATTTTTAATAATATCATCACAAAAAGTGTTCTTAGTTTTTACAAGACATATTTGAGCATATGTTTCATTAAAAATTCAATACAGATACGAAGTTTTAATAACGCACGTGGAATGTCGCTTCTCAAAATGCCCAGTTAAGCCAAATATTTTTTGAGTCAGCCATGAATATCCTTAATTATAGTGTATATACAAGCTTTGAATAGAACTGAATTAAATTTGAGCTGATGTAGTTTTCGATTTTTGGTCACCTGTCTACCCATAGTGCAACGTTTCGAAGACATATCTCTTTCATCTTGAGGGTGTGAACATTTGAAAACAGTTATAGTTTTCTCATATTGCAAATGTTTTGAAAATTTTCTCAGGACTACAAATATTTTATTTGTCATGTGGATGTATTATTAAGCTTGTTTTCGCGGGTGGCTAAAATGCAAAAAACTATTTATAGGGTAACAGCAGACAGTTTTGTTTCTCAAACATTCACAATTACATCGCACACATGAAATTAGCTTGGATAGTAATAAATATTTCGGATTAGCAGAAGATCTTGTCACACAACTTTGAAATGGATTGAGAAATAGCAAGGTGGATGTGAGTCGTGACAGTTGCGAATAACACGACGGGAGAGAGAGAGTGAGAGTGAGATAGTGATAGTGATGGTTATTGCCGTGATATTATTTTTATAGGAATATTATGCAATGTATTGATACTTTACATCATTATTATAAATAATGTAAGTTATAATTTTTGCGTCATAACCAGTATAACCTAAATCTTGCAAAAGAGCTAAATTTTCGCTAAAGTTTTGGGATTCAAAAATACTGTTGCTTTTGAGAAATCTTTTATCTCACTATTAGGTGAATTACTTGATGATCTGTGGATTCATATACCATCCAACATTTACCTCACGATTGAACGCAACGCCTAATCCAAGGGGTAAATACATGAACTCTAGAAAAAATTCACTATGAAGTGAACTCACACATTATTTTGTTTTTGAAGTGAACTTACTTATTGATTTTTGAGAAATAGTTCATTTTTTATAGTACCTAGGTAATTCACAAAATGTTTTCGAAATCGAATTTCTTGAATCACGTAGATGTGTTTTCATACCCCGATATTCAAAATCGGTTTAGTTTTGCCCCTAAAACATCAGTAAAGCAATACTCAGTATGAAACGGTCTCCTTTATAATTAATGAAAATTGGTAAGCGAGGAATAAATATTCAAAGTTTTTAATATCTCCGACCGTTCGTGAACGGATTTTGACAGTCTATAGCTTGTTCGAAAGGTATTGTTACAAGCTTACTGCTAAGGTACAGGTTGTGGGACAACATTGCTTGGTTCGAAAGTTATTTTCTAAAAACCTGTTGTGTTTTGGCAAAATCACCCATATCTCAGAAAGTAAACAACATATCGAAAAACAAAAATAATAGTGTCAAATGGTTACGTTGGGCCTTTTATTTGAAACTAGTTTCATCAAGATCGGTTCAGCCATTGCTGAGATAATTACATGACATTTTGTACATACATACACACATACAGACATTGTCTCAATTTGTCGAGCTGAGTCGATGACAATGAATTGAAAATACACGCTTACGATCTCACAATCGTATAAATGTCCTGATGATTAAGTAAGCGTGGTAGCACTTACGAATTTATAAACGCAGCACCCAAGAAGCTGGCCAAAAATGAAAATTCAAAACATCTGCAATCACTTCTAATCCAACACCACTGACTTTCTGGATATCTACTTCAGGCAGCCTTAGCATTTTATTTCAAATATTGTGAGCGATACAGCGTTTTGAACCTACCAGACAAGACCCGAATAACGTGCAGCAAAACGGTTACCCTTTTCAGAAGGACGCTTTTGAAACTTGCGGGCACTGTTGCAAACAATAACAACCATATTTAAATATGCAAACATAAGGGACCATTCACAAAATATGTAACGCAAAAATTAACTCCCCCTCCCCCACATAACAAATTCCTCTTCAGTAAAAATATGTTACGTAACGTCTCAATTTGTCATACGCCTCCCCCTAAAAGCGTTACGTAATTTATGAATGGTTCTAAGTACAATATGATTCCATAAAAAAATCTTCGATCATCTTATTACGCTGCATTTCATTCAAAAATTGCGTTTTTCTGTAGGAAAAGATATTTTAATACGTTTGGGCAGCTTTTTGACGAAAATACTCTTTTGTGCGCAGTCTCATGAGCACCATACAAACGCCTGCTCTCTCGCAATCATCAAACATACTCGCCCTCTCTAGAATACGAAGCTGATATACAATAAACAACAAGTCTCAGGGCGTCAAAGTTGAAAACCCCAGTGAGATGGAGGAGCTCATTTCTTCCTTCATCTGAACCGCACACTCAAACAGCTTACGAGAACATGCAAACGACTAATCGGTTATAAAAATGAATTCAAACCGGCGAAATTATACGCGACAGATGAACGCTCACGCGATCAGACACGTTAACATAGAATCACTCGTGATCTTCGCGATAATACAAATCTGGTCACGCATTTCATCATCTGCGTCTGTGATCTGTGTAGCACTTTCGAATTTATAAACGCCATTGCAAGTTCCCTTATCTCAAACCATCAAACTTTTATATACTTAAAGGCTCAGGATGCCAAAGCCGGACACTCTAAAGATATGGGGGTGTTGGAAACACTGCAATACCGCTGCCGACGAAATAGATACGCGCAACAAAGGTGAGGTTGACGGGAGAAGAGAGAACGTCAAACGACATAGATGAGTGAGATAGAGAGTGATAGAATAAATTAGTTGTCAGTGTACGGAAAAGGTAAATAAAAAACTTAAGGGATTTAGACAAAAGCGAGTGATAGGAAAGACAGATTAAAGCAGTTAAATAAGTGGAAATTGATTTTTGGCGGTTATACCAGTAAAAGTAAAGGCGATTAATTAGTACGTAACTGAATAAAAGGTAAATTTCAAACAAGAATTCTATTGGTACAACTAGCAGCGAGGATTAGTTAGACACAGAGAATAAAACTTATAGTATGGTTACAATTTGGATGGTACGGAGAAGTACTGAGGAGGAGATAATCAGACTGTAGAAACACTAAATATGAGTAAAACTAATGAGTAAAATTTTCCTATTTCCAAAACTAAACTTAACATTGTTAAAACGAGTAAAACTTATTTGCTAACAGTGTACATTTAAAATACATTTTAGCTTTGATCGGCTTTTAGCAAACGTCGGTTGTTAAAGAGGTGTTATTGTTAATACGAACAAGCGGAACTCACTCCCTTCACTTCTTCTAGTTACACGGGTATACAGTCGAATTTATACACGCGAAGTTACATACAGACTAGCGCACACGATATACAAACGCTCACGCGATCAAACAAGTTAACATACAATCGCTTGAATCCTTCACAATCACACTCGCTCATCTATGCTAGCGATCTCACAAACATGAAAACCGCCGGTCATTAAGTGAGCCTATTCCTCCGCCTACGTACAGGCCATCAGTTGGCGCTATCTAATAACAAAAATGACGCCAATATAAACTATACAACACTTCCATGGCGACATGGCCTGGAACTCTAGTGATACAGTCATACACGCGAAGTTATATACACGTTAACACACTTGACATACTAATGCCCTCGCGACCAAACACGTTAACATACGAACGCTTGAGCCCCTCGCGATGATACACAAAGGTAAACATGCAATCGCGATCATCCACGAACAATTACGTCCAAGATTTTGCAAACACAAAAACGCCCCAATGACTTAGTGAACGCTATGCTGCCCATGATCGCAAATCTGTCCCATAAGAATTGGAAATCTCATAGAAAATGGCCATTTTCTATGGGATTTCCTATTTTTATGGGACAGATTTGCGATCATAGGCAGTATAGCGTTCACTAAGTCATTGGCCGGGGTTGTTTCGGCACAAATATCCGATCATGGGCGGTATAGTGCTAATGATCTGATCACCGCGAACAAATAAACGCTCCTTCCCACGCAATTTTGAAGTCTCTACACCCACACATCTGAACCGTGCACTCAATACCAAAAACAAGAATCACAGTCCACTGCAATTGGCACAGTGTTTTTTTTGGTGACATTTTCCGTCTCGTCTGCAATTGTGATGAGTGTTTCTGACAGGAAGCCTTTTCGATAACCAAACTCTACAGCTCCAGTTGTATCACTCCAAAAAGCAATACGCCAGCCGTATCCTTATTTGGTATTTTATTATTTTTATTACCCAAAAAGTAATACAATTTCGTTTTGAGTGTAGAGCCTATTAGAAGCTGTGACACTGAAGTGTTAAATTCAGTCACGTCTAGCACTTACACCAACTCCCTAGGCAGTGATATTAAACGGGTCAACCGAACCGAAGCGTCTTATTAAATCAATTTCGGAAATTGATACTTTCCCCCCAGCCATTTGATGCCACACGAGACAGCATCACAAGGGAATGATACATAACAAGTATGTAGGTCACCAGAAGGAGGGACAAATCTGCCGCCTCCAGTTCATAATTCCATCAAATCCTTGGCAAATGGCTCAGCAGCATTCACCCTCCCGTTTTGCCGATTCGTTGTCCCAATTTATTTACACACACACTACTTGTTTACGCATATTTACATTGTCGATGGAAGAAGCCGAGGGAAGAAGAAAAATCCTAATTCACCACTTGCTACTTCAGAATTCAGATGTTCAGATGCCATCGGCTCAGTGAAATTTGAGATACAGCACTTGAGTTAGCACCCGAGGAAAGGAACTTTCCTCGCTTCCTTTTACTTTCGTAGCTAGGGTATGTGCACCTGAAATCAAGTGTTAAAATTATTTCATATTACAAAACTAAGATTTGATGTGAAGTTAGTCGAAATATTTGGTTAAATTCAATAATTAACTAATTCCACAAAATCCGAGTCAAAATAGTAAACTTACCCATTTAAAGGACATGTTTGTATACATATTTGCTGCTGCCCCTGATGATGATGACGATGGTGATGATGATCATGTTGGACCACAACCCGGTCCGGGATTGTTGTTTATTAGGTGCACAATTCTCACCGTCCGTCCGTCGTACCAGGAACGTCCGGGTATTGGAAAAGGCTCGTAAAACATGTGTTGAACCATGCCCCCTTTTAGCATGTTTTTCGTTGCATGGTTTAAGTTTTTTTGTTCTCCGGGATCGCATTTTTTGTGTCGTCCTTGTTATGAAGGGAGTAAACTGGCAGGATCGTAAAAGTGAAGTGAGGACAGAAAAAGGATTTCAAGTTGATGCGTTTTTTTGCTTCGGGTATGAGTTTTGTTTTTCTTTTTTTACGTCCCAGACTTGCACCTGTTTGTGAGTAGGCAGCTTGTAATATGAAGCTTCGGTTGCATTCGGAGCAGTAACTGGGATGAGGTCGGTGATTTATGGACAACGTTTTTGTTAATTTAAATTACAGTCAGTATTTTTGGTTTGGTTTTGGATGAATCAAAAACTCGAGTCAAATGATCTACCGAACTAATACAGATTGCATCAAATTTAGTTTAATTTCGCAAAAGAAAAAAATGTTTGAAACTAAATTAGCGTGGTATCAATAGTAAACACAGTTTGTAGATTAGTAAACACGAAGGCACAAGCCACAACTATTATACTGATTTTCAAACAAACATACCAATAACCACTGATAACTGATACGGGACAGTCAGTTACATCGCAATATCCATAATCAGGTCACTGTTTTGATAGACGACGCTACACGCAAGCAGGCAAACACCTAAACCCCGGGGTGAGCGAGGGACACAAGATCGCAACAGCTGATTAGAGGAACTCATTTTGCGCAGCTGAAAATAGTCCTAGTGATTTGCAACCCCCGTCAAGTACTGCAACAGCGCAATCAGATTGCTACTAACGCGAAAGCCAATTGATGATAATTAATATTATTAAAAAAGAAACAAAATTATGAAACCACAGCATTTCATTCTCGCAGGAGCGTTGTTTGCCAATTGGCGTGCGCCACACTCCGGCCGTCAGCTACATACCGTGCAGTGTAGTGTAGTGTTTTCATCAGGGTGTCCACAATTTTGTTGATGTTTGTTTTTTTTCCACGTTCAGCTCGATTAGAAACAAAAGTGACGTAGCAACGTACGTCCCGAACGGAGGACAACCCTATTCAGACGGCAGCTTGGTGGACGGACACGCGTTGAACAGATTTGTTTGGACTGTTGCACCATGCGGGGGATACTGCGAAGTGGGTGCACACGAGAAATTAAAATAATTTTTGTTTACTATTAATGCTCGAAGCGTTCATGTATACATAAAGGCCGGCTTGTCGATCGCACTAAGCAGAATTGTTGACGTCGCCCGGGTGGTGGAATCGTTGTGGGAGAAGGTAAAGCTAAAAACCGGACTCGACGCCGTGACGCCAACGACTCAAGAGATGCCCAACGGTTCTTCGTGTAAGGAGGTATGGTTGAAAAAGTGGTCAACCGGGAAGGCTGCTGCTGTTGTTGTTGTTGTTGCGGTGGTGTCACGTCATTTGGTTTCTGCGCGTTTCTGGGTGCTGTCACTGATTGGAGGTTAGCAGGCGAGCGTAACTAGTACTTTTTCGCAAATTAGATAGACGTGGATTATTGATTGCTTGTTTACTGGATTAATGTTTTGTTTTCGTAATGGCGTTGCGGGTTTGAACGGTTTGCAAAATTTATTGAACATTTAAGCTAGTTTTACTGACCGTGCAGAACAAATCTAAGTTCCAGGAATTAATTTAACAAGAGTCAATGCCTAATCAAAGCTTTTAGCATCGCCTAATAGTGGCAGGGGGTAACCACGTCTGACTGAGCCGGGTCGTTGCTGGAGTAATAGTACCCAATGTCGCTATGGTTGATCGGTCTTTTGGACTGTTCACAGCCAACAGGAAGTCCTAGGCACAGTATTGGCTGGTTAGTTTTCATTCAGCTGTTGTGTCCGAGTGGCTTGTCGAAGAAAAATTCACAATAGACTAAACTGTGACACCTAAAAATATGATATTTGTCACTATAACTGTTAATATTTCATCTCACTCTCTATTGAATTGATCGTAGTTCAATGTTCAGGATATTTCGAAAATATTTATCTAATGGAAATAGATTAAATGGCGTTTCTCTTATTCAGAGACTAGTAGACTAGAAAAGTTAACCAAAATCATATGAAATTTAAAGAGTATCAGTTGATACTCACCGACAGCTTAGTGTGTGGGAGCAGTAGAACTGGTAATCAACAATCGAAAATCAAAAAACATAAAAACACAAATGCACCGATAAGAACAAAAACAAAAAACAACAAGTCTTAATGACTGGAGCGAAAATAATCAAAAAGTGGAAGAGGGTACGATAAGTAGAGAAAAAGTAAAAAGTGGAGGACACAAAAACAGAAAAATAAAAAGAGAAACAATTAGACAGAAAAATAGAGAGACAGATCTAAATAAAAACAGAAAGCTATAAAAACAGAAAGACAGCAAAACAGAAGGGTCAACAAAAGTAGACAAAAGTAGACAGAAAAGCAGGCAAAAAACTGAAAGACAGCAAATAAAAAAAGAGAAAGAAGATCACAGAAAGATAAAAATACAAAAAGACACAAGGAATAAGAAAACCGAAGAAAAGAAAGAAAAAGAAAGTAACAATACAAAACTACAGAGATGCAAATCAAGAACATAAAAGACAGAAAAACAAAAACAACAGAAAGTCAACAAGACTAAAAGCAGAGTAAAGAGAGGAAAATAGAAGTATAGAAGGACGGTAAGAACAATAAATGGATGACAATAAGAGAAATTAATGGACAAATATACTGAAAAGCAAACAAACAAATTGAATACCGGAAACCAAAAATCGAAAACTGAAAATCGAAAATCGATAATAGCAAATCGAAAAAAGAGAATTGAGAATCAAAAATTGAAAATTGAAAATCGAAAATCGATAATCGAAAATAGAAAAAAGAGAATCGAAAATAGAAAACCAAAAATCGAAAATCAAAAATTGAAAACCGGAAACCAAAAATCGAAATATGAAAATAGAAAGCCGAAAATCAAAAAAAGAGAATAGAAAATCAAAAATCGAAAAACGAAAATCGACAATCGATAATCGAAAATAGAAAAAAGAGAATCGAAAATAGAAAATATAAAATCGAAATTCAAAAATCGAAATATGACAACCGAAAATCGATAATCGAAAAAAGAGAATTGAAAATCGAAAATCCAAAATCGAAAATCGACAATCGAAAATCGACAATCGAAAATAGAAAAAAGAGAATCGAAAATAGAAAATCAAAATTCGAAATTCAAAAATTGAAAACTGGAAACCAAAAATCGAAATATGAAAATCGAAAAAAGAGAATTGAAAATCAAAAATCGAATATCGAAAATCGACAATCGATAATCGAAAATAGAAAAAAGAGAATCGAAAATAGAAAATATAAAATCGAAATTCAAAAATTGAAAACCGAAAACCAAAAATCGAAAATCGAAAATCAAAAATCGAAAATTCAAAATCCAAAATCGAAAATCGACAATCGAAAATAGAAAAAAGAGAATCGAAAATAGAAAATCAAAATTCGAAATTCAAAAATTGAAAACCGAAAACCAAAAATCGAAATATGAAAATCGAAAGCCGAAAATCGATAATCGAAAATCGAAAAAATAGAATTGAAAATCAAAAATCGAAAGTCCGAAATCGAAAATCGAAAACAGAAAAAAGGGAATCGAAAATAGAAAATCAAAAATCAACATTCAAAAATTGAAAACCGGAAACCAAAAATCGAAATATGAAAATCGAAAGCCGAAAATCGAAAAAAGAGAATTGAAAATCGAAAATCGACATTCTATAATCGAAAATAGAAAAAAAAAAAAGAATCGAAAATTGAAAATCAAAAATCGAAATTCAAAAATTAAAAACCGAAAACCAAAAATCGAAATATGAAAATCGAAAGCCGAAAATCGATAATCGAAAAAATAGAATTGAAAATCAAAAATCGACAATCGAAAATAGAAAAAAGGGAATCGAAAATAGAAAATCAAAAATCGACATTCAAAAATTGAAAACCGGAAACCAAAAATCGAAATATGAAAATCGAAAAAAGATAATTGAAAATCAAAAATCGAAAATCGACAATCGGAAATAGAAAAAAGAGAATCGAAAATAGCAAATCAAAAATCGAAATTTAAAAATTGAAAACCGGAAACAAAAAATCGAAATATGAAAATCGAAAAAAGAGTATTGAAAATCAAAAATCGAAAATAGAAAAAAGAGAACCAAAAATCGAAATATGAAAATCGAAAGCCGAAAATCGAAAAAAGGGAATTGAAAATCGAAAATCGACATTCTATAATCGAAAATAGAAAAAAAAAGAATCGAAAATTGAAAATCAAAAATCGAAATTCAAAAATTAAAAACCAAATATCGAAATATGAAAATCGAAAGCCGAAAATCGATAATCGAAAAAATAGAATTGAAAATCAAAAATCGACAATCGAAAATAGAAAAAAGGGAATCGAAAATAGAAAATCAAAAATCGAAATTCAAAAATTGAAAACCGGAAACCAAAAATCGAAATATGAAAATCGAAAAAAGATAATTGAAAATCAAAAATCGAAAATAGAAAAAAGAGAATCGAAAAGAGAAAATCAAAAATCGAAATTCAAAAATTGAAAACCGGAAACCAAAAATCGAAATATGAAAATCGAAAAGAGAGTATTGAAAATCGAAAATCGAAAATCGAAAATCGAAAATCGAAAATCGAAAATCGAAAATCGAAAATCGAAAATCGAAAATCGAAAATCGAAAATCGAAAATCGAAAATCGAAAATCGAAAATCGAAAATCGAAAATCAAAAATCGAAAATCGAAAATCGAAAATCGAAAATCGAAAATCGAAAATCGAAAATCGAAAATCGAAAATCGAAAATCGAAAATCGAAAATCGAAAATCGAAAATCGAAAATCGAAAATCGAAAATCGAAAATCGAAAATCGAAAATCGAAAATCGAAAATCGAAAATCGAAAATCAAAAATCAAAAATCAAAAATCAAAAATCAAAAATCAAAAATCAAAAATCAAAAATCAAAAATCAAAAATCAAAAATCAAAAATCAAAAATCAAAAATCAAAAATCGAAAATCAAAATTCGAAAATCGAATATTGAAAATCAAAAATCAGAAATCGAAAATCGACAATCATGGATCATGGATCATGGATCATGGATCATGGATCATGGATCATGGATCATGGATCATGGATCATGGATCATGGATCATGGATCATGGATCATGGATCATGGATCATGGATCATGGATCATGGATCATGGATCATGGATCATGGATCATGGATCATGGATCATGGATCATGGATCATGGATCATGGATCATGGATCATGGATCATGGATCATGGATCATGGATCATGTATCATGGATCATGTATCATGGATCATGGATCATGGATCAAGGATCATGGATCATGGATCATGGATCATGGATCATGGATCATGGATCATGGATCATGGATCATGGATCATGGATCATGGATCATGGATCATGGATCATGGATCATGGATCATGGATCATGGATCATGGATCATGGATCATGGATCATGGATCATGGATCATGGATCATGGATCATGGATCATGGATCATGGATCATGGATCATGGATCATGGATCATGGATCATGGATCATGGATCATGGATCATGGATCATGGATCATGGATCATGGATCATGGATCATGGATCATGGATCATGGATCATGGATCATGGATCATGGATCATGGATCATGGATCATGGATCATGGATCATGGATCATGGATCATGGATCATGGATCATGGATCATGGATCATGGATCATGGATCATGGATCATGGATCATGGATCATGGATCATGGATCATTGATCATGGATCATGGATCATGGATCATGGATCATGGATCATGGATCATGGATCATGGATCATGGATCATGGATCATGGATCATGGATCATGGATCATGGATCATGGATCATGGATCATGGATCATGGATCATGGATCATGGATCATGGATCATGGATCATGGATCATGGATCATGGATCATGGATCATGGATCATGGATCATGGATCATGGATCATGGATCATGGATCATGGATCATGGATCATGGATCATGGATCATGGATCATGGATCATGGATCATGGATCATGGATCATGGATCATGGATCATGGATCATGGATCATGGATCATGGATCATGGATCATGGATCATGGATCATGGATCATGGATCATGGATCATGGATCATGGATCATGGATCATGGATCATGGATCATGGATCATGAATCATGGATCATGGATCATGCATCATAGATCATGGATCATGGATCATGGATCATGGATCATGGATCATGGATCATGGATCATGGATCATGGATCATGGATCATGGATCATGGATCATGGATCATGGATCATGGATCATGGATCATGAATCATGGATCATGGATCATGCATCATAGATCATGGATCATGGATCATGGATCATGGATCATGGATCATGGATCATGGATCATGGATCATTGATCATGGATCATGGATCATGGATCATGGATCATGAATCATGGATCATGGATCATGCATCATAGATCATGGATCATGGATAAATGGTCTGACAAATTGGACAAAATAGACCAAATGGTCAAATGGACAAATTGGACAAAATGAACAAAATGAACAAAATGAACAAAATGAACAAAATGAACAAAATGAACAAAATGAACAAAATGAACAAAATGAACAAAATGAACAAAATGAACAAAAAGAACAAAATGAACAAAATGAACAAAATGAACAAAATGAACAAAATGAACAAAATGAACAAAATGAACAAAATGAACAAAATGAACAAAATGAACAAAATGAACAAAATGAACAAAATGAACAAAATGAACAAAATAGACCAAATGGTCAAATGAACAAATTGGACAAAATAAACAAAATGAACAAAATAAACAAAATGAACAAAATGAACAAAATGAACAAAATGAACAAAATGAACAAAATTAACAAAATTAACAAAAAGAACAAAATGAACAAAATGAACAAAATGAACAAAATGAACAAAATGAACAAAATGAACAAAATGAACAAAATGAACAAAATGAACAAAATGAACAAAATGATCAAAATGAACAAAATGAACAAAATGAACAAAATGAACAAAATGAACAAAATGAACAAAATGAACAAAATGAACAAAATGAACAAAATGAACAAAATGAACAAAATGAACAAAATGAACAAAATGAACAAAATGAACAAAATGAACAAAATGAACAAAATGAACAAAATGAACAAAATGAACAAAATGAACAAAATGAACAAAATGAACAAAATGAACAAAATGAACAAAATGAACAAAATGAACAAAATGAACAAATTGAACAAAATGAACAAAATGAACAAAATGAACAAAATGAACAAAATGAACAAAATGAACAAAATGAACAAAATGAACAAAATGAACAAAATGAACAAAATAGACAAAATGGAAAATATGGACAAACTGGACAAAGTAGAAAAAATGGACAAAGTTGATTAAGAAGTGAAAATGGACAAAATAAACAAAATGGACAAAATAGACGAAATGGACAAAAAATCGTCAAAATGGACGAAATGGACAAAATAAATAAAAAGGAACAAACGGAAAAATGGACAAACTCGACAAAATGGACAAAGTGGACAAATGGACAAAATGACCAAAGTCGAGAAAATTAACAAAATAGGAAAAATGAACAAAATGAAAGAATGGGCAAAACCGACAAAAATCACAAAATGGACAGAATGGATAAAATGAATAACATAGCCAAAATGGCCAAAGTGGACAGAATTGACAAAATGGACAAAATATCCAAAGTGGACAAAATGGATAAAATGGACGAAATTCACAAGATGGACAAAATTGTTAAAATGGACAAAACGGACAAAATGGTCAAAATAGCAAACTGGACAAAACAGACAAAACGAAAAAATGGACAAAAACCGACAAAATTGACAAATCGGGCAAAACCGACAAAATTAACAAAACGGACAAAATGAACAAAATGGACAAAAGGGCCAAAGTGGACAAAATTGACAAAATGGACAAAACCGACAACACGGACAAAATGAATAAAACGAAAAAATGGGGAAAACCGACAAAATTTACGAAACGGACAAAATGGATAGAATGGTCGAAATGACCAAAATGGACAAAGTGGACAAAACGGACAAAATAGACAAACTGAATAAAATGGATAAAACAGACAAAACGAAAAAATGGACAAATCCGACCAAATTGACAAATCGGGCAAAATGGACAAAATTTGACAAAATAGACAAAAATAACAAAATGAATAAAATGGACGAGGTGAGCAAAACGAACAAAAGGTACAAAAAGACAAAATGGACGAAATAAACTAAAGGACAAAACGACAAAAATCTTTAAAAGTAGCAAATGCAGATAGGTATAGTAATCAGACGGATCCAGGTCAATCGGGAGAGCTTGTTATTTGGCCGAATGCCAGTTTACCAAGTTTCATTCGGCCGAATTTCTCATTAAACCGAATTCCGTTACACCGAAAGTCATTTGTCCGAAAGTGTCGTTTGGCCGAATACCATTTGAACGAATACAATGTGGCCAGACGTCATTTGATCGAATGCAATTTGGCCGAATGCCATTTAGCCGAATATCATTTGGAAGAATGCTATTTGGCCGAATGTAATTTTTCCGAATGACGGTAAGCTGAGTGCAGTTTTATTGAATAACAAAAGAAAATAGCAGCCTAAATAAACAATATTTAAGCTCTGAATGTATTAAAAAAAGCTTTGTGAAAATTTCATAGGTTTATGACAAAAATATAATTCTCAAAATAGATAAATGACATGATATGTCACCAACCAACTATTTAAGGAAACTGTTCCTTTTGCGTGTTTCAACTAGAACTTTGTCTGTTTTAAATAAATCTGTCAAGTAATGAACGTGTATTGTAGTTAAAATGACGAAAATGTATTTATTCTGCTTAAGTATAATAATATGGCCAGGAACTGTAATAGATAATGTATTGCTAAAGTTGATTAGTCTCAGTTTGGAGTACGTCTTAGCTCTATGAGACCAATATCATGCCTCGGTTCCAACAGAAGGAAAAAGGGTGAAAAGCATGGAAAGAGCTGCTCATGCTAAAAAGAATGAAAATTGTCATTGTATATCAAGTTTAATAACTACAAATATTGCAAAAAAAAAACAAGAATGCAATGCTATATCGCTTACTGATAAGCTACGGAGGAAATTGGATTAAATTATTTTTACACAAAGGGTACCACAATGTTTCATTTTAACAAATCGAGGAATGTATGTTTCGACATCGTCTCATCAGTACCTAGAACTGACTTTGCGCCAGATAGATGCGATATTCAAAACTGAAACAATACTGCTGGTGGTTACTACCACCTTTACACAAAAATGATTTATTCCAACAACGGTTGCTCGTATTAAGAGCTAAGCTTTGTAAAAATCCATTACCGACCGACATTAGGAATCATGTTTTTTAGCTCTAATACTTGAACTAGAATAAAAAGCGCCACAACAAAACCCACTTACAACGTCTACCAATTTGTTTCTCTCATTACAGGTAAGTGTGTCCCTGAGGCCCACCTCTGGTACAGCATCTCGTTCGCCCTCACAAAACTACCATGATAGAACAGGTTATGGTGCTCAAGATTTAGAACGCACTCCCCGGAGGGGAGCCAGCCTCCAGATTACGGCCGCTTGCGCAACATTAATTAACATCTTGCCCACGCAACAACAACAACAACAACAACAACAGCAACAATAATCGGTATACGTATTACATACTGGTCGGGTGAGTGAGACGTCATTCTGGAGCTTATGCTCCGCACGGTGGTTAGCCTTAGCCTGATAGCTGGATTTGAGAAACTGGTCTTTCGATGTTTTTTTTTTCATATCACCTATCAACCAACCAACCAACCAACGAACCAACCCACCACCAGCTGTACGGTGAGGGCAGGCAAAGTGTTGGTAATAAATCCAGAAGCGTTCGGAACGGTCAATTGTGGTGTACTTCACCGCGCGGCAACGATATCGGCCGCTTCATGTTCCACTCCTCTGTAAACAGTCGAGTGCTCCGGTCTGTGGTCAACGGCAAGAGCAGGCCATTAAACCCTTGACTTTTGCGCGGGTTGATTTACTCGCGACGACGGTGGCTGACTGGTAGAGCTTTTAGATGAAATTGGTGGATATTCAAAGCATCAAAAATTGCTAAAATTTCCGGCGATCAGTTGGAAAGAATACGCTGTTAAATAAAAGAAATAGTTCAATCAGAACTATTTTTTATTTAAAGACAAAACTATTATCGAGATTAAAGATGCATTTTCTAACAAACCACCATCCGTCCGCGCCTCCACAAATCAATGATACAACCACGCGCCTCCATTTCAATGCTAGTAGCTTTGTCAGGTTAACTTTTCGTGCAACTTTCAATCATTTAACCCACGCTATCAGCTGGAAACCGAAGAGGCACAGTACAGCTAAGAACCCACATCGATCCAAGGCTCGTTAAACTTGCGCCAAAAACCAGTTTTCTCCGTTCAGGTTGTCCGTTGCAAGAACTGCACGAAGCGTGCAGTAAGCCCCCCGCAGCCTGACTCAATCACTTCCTCCTTAGAACCCGCTTAGTGCCTGCTAGAATCACGACCCGTAGTGCGGATTTTGCGCGTTTAGTCTACAGAAGCCAACACTTTTGGGCCACAGAGCGTGGGGAGGTGAGAGGCTGTGCCTTACCCCCCTCCGCCCACTTCAGCATCAGAACAAGTCCTCGCGTCATGAAGTGTTTATAGATTCTTTTTTCATAGCTACTTAAAGGTTCACAATAGGCTCACAGATTGACGCGAACGGAACGTGCCCCATTGCCCGATCGTGTCGTGCGGTGATCCTCCCAAACTGTCGGAGTTACGGAGCTTCTTGCATAGACATACACACTCACACGTGTTCAATGTTTGTAAACAAAGTTGCCGTTCCTTTTACTGCAAGCGGGAAGCCGAGCGCGAAAAAAAGAGTCAATTGCATACATATCGGAACCGGTTTCCGATCGTTTAGGTCGTGCCTCGGATGCAGCTTGTAGCGAAATATGTATGCACGGTCGATGTTGTACTCGATCGCAGGAACCTGAGTGAGGCATGGCGGTGGATTCAATGTCAAGTAGGTTGCCCTGGTCGATGCAGTACACGGGAGCCTGCTAACGTTGGTGGCTGCTGCGCCACGTTCATGAAACGCTAATAATCCCTGGCAGAGGAGGCCTTGAAGTCATAGTATCTTGTTGTTGTTTTTTCGGGTTGTCGAACATTATGTTGATGGTATACGTCTATATCTTGATTGACTGACTGCTAGATAAAGATGTTCTCGTCATAGTCTAATAATAATCAGAAAAGGTGTTAACGTTGGTTGGTTCATGGGCCATCTCGAGCCAATCCAATCCCTGAAGCGGTTATTTTGCACGGTAATCGTCAATAACAAAATATCACTACTGTTGAAACTTCCAGTTGAGTCTCTGTAATACAGTAGAACTGCGATGCGCAATTTAGTGGAACATCCTAAAAGGCATTAGGTTCCCTAAATTACTCATTTGATTCACCCCGGAAATGATTTTTTTAGCAAGTTCACCGCTATTTATGATTTCATTATGTTCCTGAACTCTAACATACTGAAACCTCTACTCACTAAGTAATCCGGATTTCGTAAATTAAATTTATTCGTATAAAAAGACATGGGAAATGTATGGATTTTAATTGATTTATGAGAATGAATAGAGGAATTTCGCACCAACTCGAACAAATGTTGGCAGCACCCTCTCAGATTTTAATGAAACTTTCTGTGCATGATGTCTTTGTCACAAAAAGTCACTTTGCATACTTTGTTTTTTTTTGCCAAAAATGATCTAGACTGTCTTTTGAAAAGACTGGAAGACTGAAAGATTCCAAGACTGGAAGACTGGAAAACTGGAAGACTGGAAGACTCGAAGACTGAAAGATTGCAAGACTGGAAGATTGGAAGACGGGAAGACTGGAAGACTGGAATACTGGAAGACTGGAGGACTGGAAGACTGGAAGACTGAAAGACTGAAAGACTGAAAGACTGAAAGACTGAAAGACTGAAAGACTGAAAGACTGAAAGACTGAAAGACTGGAAGACTAAAATTTTGTGAAAAACACTTCTACAACATTTTTTGTGGGATTTGTCATTTTTAGACTATTGCCATTTGAAAAAAAATGGTAAAAAAAGACTTTTCAAAAGACAGTCCAGATCATTTTTGGAAAAACAAAGTATTCAAAGTAGCTTTTTGTGACAAAGTCTTCATGTATAGAAAGTTTCATTAAAATCTGAGAGGGTGCTGCCAACTCAGAATACGATTTAGCGCAAAATTCGTCAATACAGTAACGGTTGATTTTAAATATGGCAAAATCCTACATTCAAATATTTCTCCATAAATAAAGATCGATGTTTTATAAAAACATAAAGCACATGAGATTGGAAAACCAAGCTTTATATCTGGTGTAAATATATCAGAATATATTGACTCAAGTGGCACGTTAACATGTGTTCATAAAGTGTTCAAACCAAATTCCAGTGTACGCCATTTTACAACAAAAAATATTAAAATGAGATTTGAAAACTTGAAATATTCTCTTAACGGTATTACATTTCTTTATAAAATATCAAAAAATACATTTACAGTGTGCTAGTAGACTGTTGCCTACTGTTATACGTAGTACGCGACGAACATCTCGAATTAGTTTTTGGGCCGTTATGATAAATTAAATTGATTAAATTGCGTTTCCAATTCATCTCGTCAGTAACTAGCACCAAGTTGATGCTAGTTTCTGACAAAATCAATTCGAAACACTAAAATACTACTTAATTTAAGTTAGGTCTTGTGCCCTTAATACACATATTGGTTTAATCCAACTTCTATGATGTCCATTTCCTTTAGCCTTCGCTTGATTCGAGAAATCAATTACTACTCGTTCAGAGTCACCCAGCCCGTGTAGTACACCTTATTTACGTTTGATAACAGTTCAAAAACTTCAGATTTGACGTGCTTGTGGCACGTTTGGTTGATTATTTACTTGGACGGATTAGAGGCACTGAAACCCCCTTCTTAGAAATGGCTGCCCACACCAATAACCGGTTCGAGTTTCGATTTGCCGGCATATTTAATATTGTCTATTGTTTCAATGTAGTATTACCGTAGATTCAATATAATTTTTGATACGGAAATGTAAAGTACGATTAATCGTCCCAAATGATCATTATTCCATTTGTATTTACGGTGAAGTGTCTGGTAGCAAATTGGTATATTTTAGTATTAAGGAGAACAATTTTGGTAAACCCATTTTTTTCTCCAATAAGGAGAAAATTGGGCTAGATTTTGGGTCCATTGCGCGCAAAAAGTATTTGACCTAATTTTCTGCTAGTGTTAAGACTATTGATATCGAGGCAATGGAAATTTGAATAATGTCATGCATAGACAAAATACCATGCATTTTCACACAGAAGGATACAGTCAAATACTGTTAGCTAAAAACAGTATAGTGGATCGTGATCTGCTATGATCAAATAGGCATGCATGTCTACTATGCCAGCAGATTGCACTTTCTCCTCAAAAATTCAACAAACAAGACGAAAAGGCAACAATATAAAATCATTGCTCGGAAAATGGCTGAAAAAATCTAATATAATCTAATAATAAGGATGAACAGCGAAAGATATTACCTGTACTTGTTTTGCTTTATCCATTAAATATTTCATTCTTTAAATAGTTTTTTTAACACGGCTCATTTTACTGAGCCGTGTTGCTTTATTTATTTACCCAAAATACTATGTCTTCCTATAACCGTGGTATAATAATTTTTGAATCAAGATAAAATAACACTGTCTAAATTTCGGCGGAATCGGTTAACCCTAACCTTTCCCCCAAAAAGCTTAAAGTTAGTTTGGAATTTTTGGACAAAATGTATGAAGAAACACTCGAGGGATTCCTTAAAATATGACCATCTTCGATTCGAACATAACTTTGCAGTTGTGTTCGAATCCTCAATATCCATTATTTTCTCTGGCAATTGGAACATTTTGACACCAGAGCAAAAAAAAGGGCGTGGAAGATTTTGCATACAACATTTCCTAACAAAAATTGTTCGATTACCGTATTTTATACAACAAAACTATCTGAGAAAAAGTTGCAGGGAATGTAAACTTTTTCAGGAAAAAAACGTTATGACATTTTTAACAAAAACAAAAATGTTTGTTAAAAAATCAAAATGGCAAAAAACCATTTTTTTAAATTTGAATGAAAACCTAAAGAGAAAAGACACATTCTAAATGTAATTATGGAATGGAGAAACAATCAATACAAAAGTTTCTCTAACGATAATTTTAAACATGTTTTTGAATTTCATGCAAACCGACTGATAATTTTATTTAGAATTTTATTTATAACCGATATGTATTTAACGAAAATCTTCCAAAATGCGATAGTTGGGAAATATTGAAAATTTCGTTTCAACAAAAACAATTGATTCGTGAAATTCTCGACAAACATATAATTAGGGCTCAAAGCCCTAATATTTTTCAAATTTACACTATTTACAATCGAAAATGCTGTTATCTCAGAGAACAAATGCTATTGGAATTCAAAATGCTCATAACAAAAAATAGTTATTTCGTTTGATTGCGACTTGTTCATAAATTAATCGAGTTTCTCTATCAAGAGCAATAGGTTTTTCAAAAGACTCATAAAATTTCCTGTGACTTACCTTTTGACATCAAGGTGATATTGGGCACTATTTCAAAGCTACAAGAAAACAATGAATATATGACTCAACCGTAAAATCTGATGATGGAACTTTAGTTGAATTTTATTTTCTTTTTATTGTTTTCATGTAGTTCTCAAATTGTTTACAATATCGCCTGGACGTCGAAAGGAAAGCTATAACAAATTTTATGAACATTTCTATAAACCTATTGTTTTTTATGAAGAAACGCGCATAACTTATGAAAAGGTCGTAATCAAACAAAATTCAGCAATTTTTGTTGAAACAAAATTTTTAATAACTCAAAAACTACATTTTCGATTTTTTTTGTTACCCGCATTTTAATTTTAAATTACCTATTGAATCATATTCTGTAATGAAATAGTATTTTTCAATGCAAATAGTATGAATTTTAAAAATATGCTAAAAGTTGTTGTTAGCAAAACATTGTTTTTTGTGTTTGAAACGTATGCGTATAGCTCATGATGGGAAATCGCGAATAACTTTTAAAAAGGGCATAATTTCACGAATTAATTGCGAAAATTTAATTGAAAATTCCAAATATCTCGAAAACTATCGCGTTTTGGAAGATTTTTGTTAAGTGCATTTTGATTTGAAATGAGATTGAGACTAATATTGCATAATAAATTTATAGTTTCGTCAGTCAATTTGTATGAAATCTTAAACTTGTTTAAAGTTATCGTAAAACTTTTCTACCGATAGTATCTCTGTTCTGCAGTTACATTTAAAATTGTTTGTTACCCTTTAAAGTTTCGTTGACAAAAGATGAAAAATTTAAAGAAATTGTTTTTTTTGTAATTTAATTTCAATTTATTATATAAATTTTTGTTTTCGTGAAATATGTCACAATTTTTTTTGTACTTATTTTTTCGTGCAATAATTTTCATCTCTCTTAACTAGTTCTCAGAGTTTTGCTGTATAAAATACGGCAATCGATTTTTTTGGAAAATGCTGCCTACACAAACTTTTAAAAAAATGCTCTTGAGTCATTATGATCTCATTGACTGTGGAAAATGTTTAGTCTTACATATCGGTAAGTTTTGACCAAAACAATGTTCTTAATAGTAAAAAAAATTGGAAAGTAATAATTCCATAAAAACTTTTTTTTTGATAAAATTTTTTCTCTAGGACTCTTTTCCATCGAATTTTTCAAACTGGACTGGAAAGCAGAACAAATCCAAATATTACCAGGAGTGTAATAAACAGCAGTGATTTTTATTAACAAATTAGAGCGAAGCTCCACATTTCAAAACCCAAGTTTGCATGAAATTCAAAAATCTGCCAGGTGAACTATAACTTGGAAGTGGGTCAATTTAAAAAAACCTGTTCCGTCTCATAGACTACTAACTTAATGTATTACATTCCGTCTGAGCATTGCGAACTTGACGAAAATACCTGGTAGTTCAGAATATAATTCGCGCAATGCTTCTATTACTTTCAACGCAGCCTATTACCGTACAAACCAAGTTAAGCATACACGCTGTCTGCACACGCCCAGATGAGTACAGTACCCGGTACACATCGATAGATGTTTGTGTTTTGGTTTGTGTAGTCATCGTCTAGGGAGAGATATGCGAAGACGCCATTATGAGCCCTGCGATACTCAAATTTTGGAGCCAGCCGATACAAACCAGCCACTATTTAGTAGCATTTCTAGCTGTATGCAATGGAATTAAAGGTTCCCAACTTGTCTGTTTCCTCCACACATCTCTGACTATAGGGATAGCTAGGTTTGTGCGGATATTTCCCAATGGATGGATCGTCTCATTCGACACCACTGTGCCGTTGGAGTGTTGTTGAGTGTTTCTTCCTGCATGTCGCTCGCTCTCGCCGCAGAGATGTGGTGTATCGTGTCACACGTCGGTGCTCGTTGGTTTCCTCTGGCAGTAGAGGTGTACCCAATGCGCTGTGAACTTAACCTGGCATGTGTTGCACGATTTGCTAATATTTGGATGATAGGCGAGGGCTACATATTAGGGTCATTCGAATGCCGATTACTGACTTTTACGTCATATCTGGTATAGCCTATAACTTGAGAATGGGCTCATAAAATATGTCCTGTCACATTACTATGGGACCGGTATAACATTGCTAGCCTCGGAAAAGTATCTAAGTGGGCCATAATCTAATCCTTGCAAACCTCATGCAATTATATTCATCACCTATTCCTATCACCGCACAAACAAGCAAAGCGTGCACGCGATATGCGCTGCATACCCAGTCGAGGGTTCATCTACAGGTATTTGCATTTTGCTTTGTATGGAACTTCCCGCAAGCGTAGATCGTCTCATACCAAATCTATACCGTTGCTACTTGCACGTTATACTTGCTATCGCCGCAAAGACGTGATGTATGGTGTAGGCCGTCGGTGCTCGTTGGTCATATCGAGACGTATCACGCGCATTGTGAACCCAATTCAACTGACATTATTTACACAAGTCTGAGGCTGATATTCTGGTGGTTGAAAAAGACTACTAGGGTCATTTGAATACCGCATTGTTAATTTTTCGTCATATCTGCTATCACACATAATTTCCAAAACGGTCAGTCAAATTCAATAATTTGGAATGGTAGTGAATGAGGCCATAGAAATTCGGACTACCATTCCAAAGTACTACACACTCATTTTTAAAACCACACTCTTAGAAAAAATGAAAATTATATTTGACATAAACAACGCAGCGACATATTTTTCTGTCCGATAATAGGATTTTACATGCTATGATATGTAAAATTGAATATTGTGACTCTTTTAATGAAAAACTCAGACTGAATGACCTAGGAAATGCCGAACATCTCACATTTTTACATGCAATAAAATGTAAATTTATGTGAATTGGGATGCTCCTTTTATGTGCATCTGGTAATACGTAAAGTTACATGATTTGTTTTGCTGTGCAAAAATGTCACAACGTCATACCATTGCACAGTGGTCCAGAATGCAAAATTAGCAGGAATTTTGAAATTTTACTAAAACTAAACAACTTAGGGTGGTTCTAATTTTACCAAGATCAAAAATTATTTTTTTAATCATTCTAGCTAGAACTAAACAACCTTCAGCGAAGTTGTAGAACGACAAATTTTGGAAAAGTTTACTGAAGACATGTAAGCTCTATCTGTCATACTTTTTATTTTACAACAAATTTAAAGTCGGAGCTTACGGTGTTTCTTCGAAATACAGTTTTATTCCCATAACTTTTGCTGTATTCATTAAAAACTTAAGTAGTCTTCAGACAGCTTTAAGATTGTTTCAAGGCGAATCATTTGTTTCATGGCACTATATATTTAGCTATTTGCGTTGAAAAATTATGAGCACTTATTCGCCAAAAATGGGGTTGTTTTGAATAACAATATCACTCATTTGGGGCAAATGAAAAATATTTCTTTTTGAACTATAAATAAGGTCCTAATAAGGTTTTTAAAGGTTTTTAAAAATTTCATCAAATTGATTTAAAAAAATCTATTTTTGAAATATTTCAATTCAATTCAATTTGTTCAGAAGATATAAGCACTTAATATTCAGTGCTAATAACTTCTGAACAATAAAAGCTAGAGTTTTGATGTATTAGAAGAAAATGTTCGTCTTCAAAAACTCTGAAAAACATCTGAAGAATAGGTTGTAAAAAAATGAGAACTGAAAAAGTTATATTAAAAATTTGGCTTTTCATGAATCGACTCTTTGTAATATGTTTAAATTACTTTCACGGTGAACAATATAAAAAATGTAGTTTCGTTTTCATGATAAAATATTGCACTTTACAATACTTTTCTATTATTTTAAATAGTGGGTAGGGTGGTTCTATTTTTTTTTAAATCCGAAAAATAACTTTTTAATGGTTCGAGAGTTTCGTTGTCTTCCACAAAATTGAAGATAATGAAATTTTGAAAAACTTTGTCAAAGACACTGAAACTCTATGTCGTAAACTTTTATTTTACAGGAAATTCACCAAAATTTTTTTGGGTGTTTCTTAAAAAATGGTTTTCTTTGTATAACTTTTGCAGTTTTGATTTTTCATTAAGATCATTTTAGAAATACTTTCAGAAATTTTGAAGGAGAACAATTTGTCTTAATATATTGAACCTCTAGCTTCACTCGTTAAAAAGTATACATAATTTTTACTAAAAATAAACAATTTTCTGAGTAAATATGGCAAGATATAAAAAAATATCGTATTTGCCATTTTTTGGTGATCTATACTACAAAGCATGCTATTTTATATGAAAGCAATCGTATTCAATGTTGAGTGCCCGAATCGAAGATAATTCTATTTGAAAAAGTTATATTTTTTATATAAAAGTTTCTATAACTTTAAAACGAAAAAAGTTAAGTAGTTTAAGTTTTAAAGCAAATTGTGCGCCCTAAAATAATCTAAAAGTTGTCCAAAGGGAACTTTAGCGTAAAATAAAAACTTCAAAAGTTATAGAAATAAAACCGTTTTTTAAGGAACACCCTAAAGCATACATTTGAAATTCTCGTACAATGGAAAATATAAAAGCTAGAGCTTGCATGTCTTCAGCAAATTTGTCTAAAATGTGTTGTTCTACAACTTCATCGAGGACAGTAAAGCTCTATCTCAAACCGTTAAAAAGTTCTATTGTAAATACTGCTAAATTTAGAACCACCCTAGCATCGGTTTAAACAAAAAGAAGGGCCTTGCAAAGTACAACAACGTTGCCAAACATGTTGTAAGGTCATTTAATTTTAGCAAAACGTTAAAATTCCTGCTAAATTTTCATTCTGGACCACTGTGCATTGCGTAGAAATAAGCGCATATAGCTTTATAATGACAATGTCATGACAAACCATTTTTAAGATCCCAAGCTCAATTCCATTGATTCTTCTCAACAGTTTGAAAGGAACCGCTAAACCCTGGCAATGTTTGGATATGTCCTGCTATCCAGTCCAGTTCATTGGGAAAATTCGATGGACAAAAAAATGTCAAAGTCTCAGTAAAACCTTGTATTTAAATAAATGTCTTTAATTTTTTTCCGATACTTTTCTTTAAAATTATTTTTTTTTTTTTCAAAACTGACATTTATGCTTTGAGATCAGATCTCGGCGTTTCATACATTTTGAAATCATTAGCAATACATTTTTTTTTTGATTTCTTATGTTTTGACGTTCCGTACTATTTTCCGTCGATTTCTGTTTAGATTTACACCATTTCATGGGGATTGTTCTAGATATTTGGAAATTAAATTTCAAACGTAGCTCCTCTTAATGATGTCCGATTAACTCTGTTTTCTGTGCTGGGAAATCGGCGCCTAGCTTTAAAAGCAAAATTGATAGATTATCAAAGATGTCGTGCAATGGTCTTTGCAAATTTATAGCTTTGGGACCAGTAACAGAAACTATGTCATTATCTGCAAGTTGTCATCAATATCATTCACGGAAAAATTATAGGAAATGTGGAAATTGGAGAAGGCCAATGTAGGTTCTTCCGAATGTAGCGAAATCGTCATACGAAAAATGCATGTACTATGCTGTGAATAAAGTGAATAAATCATTAACGTAACTTCAATGGAAACTGAGTTGAATGTCCCTTTTATGCTTAAGAACGCAGACGCTATTTCCTCTTTTTTACGTAAATAAGTTGGATTTCCGATGAGAGTAGCGTTTCGTTTCTTTTTCGTTCGTCCGGAAACCAAACTCGATATCGGATAACAAGCCGTTCGCCTCAATCCAATTGTCGACACTTAGTAGGATAATTTTCTCCAACAATTGCAATCGTACGATACGAGTTATGGTCGGGGATCTATTTCCCGGTCTTGGAAGAGTGATAATTTTCATTTGTATCCAGTGACGGGAGACAACATTCTGCTCAAGAAACCTGTTAAATAAATTCCACAAGCATCCTATTGCTAAGGCAGAATTTGTACCAAGTTAAATTTGATTCTATACGAACCCGGAGCATTGTTGTTGCACGGGTGAGTTTTATTGAAAATTTCATCATTGTTAAGAGTGGATCGATATGCATTTCGAATAATATTTTGTCCAGAATCAGAATCAAACTTTCTTGACAAAATTAAAAATCCAACGAATCGACAATTGTTCCCTACTATTAATTACGTTTCGATTCCGAATTCCTTTGACTGTGTTCCAACAATATTTCTCTAGACAAGCCATCAACGAAACGAACACAGGAAGAATCGAAATCTTCATAAAATCATCTTCTCCATATTGTGCAATGAATTTTGCGCTTACGACATTATGCGGTGATAAATCGTGTCAACTTCCACGCTCTCGTTAGTACTGTTTCGGTTTCGTAAGCGCCGGACCGTACTCCAAAGAGTTCTCATCGATGTTTCTCTCGTCAGTCCATCGACGAACCGACGCCAGTAGCTACGTTTTTTGGCTTTCATCAAACTCTTCATGCGCGTTTCCACCATCGCGTACTGTCGGTAGCGTCCCGGAAGGTCTTATACGCTGCGGCCTTCTCCGCGTACACGTCTGAGCACTCTTTGTCCCACCATGGATTGGGAGGACGCCCGCGTGAGTTCGCGTCTGTCGAGAATAAAGCCAGCCAACTCGTACTCTTCCTCTGGAGGAAGCTCTTGTTTGGACTCGATTTTGCCTTAACCCACCAGCCATCCCGACCAGGAGAAAATAACTGGGCAATAACCCGAGCATACTATTTTTTGGTATTCATACCAAAACTTGGTATTAATTGATTATTATACCTCTTTGAGGTATTAAGCAGTTATTGAAGAAACATTTTTCAATACCTGCTCAATACCTCAATGAGGTATAATACTTAATTTTAGTATTATTTTTGTATCCCAGTGATTTTTTCAAATACCAAATCAATACCTTATTGAATACCTCCATAGAGTGAATTTTGTTACTGGAAAATTGAAAAATGTTTTATTATTATTCATGTAATATAGTAACTCGTTTTATTATGAAACAGTTATTTGCAGAACATATCTGTGTTATTTGTTTTGGTATTTTACCTCTTATGTAGAGCTCATTAATACCATATTGTGGTAAACAGTCATTGGTATTGATACCTAAATTTAGTATTCCGCAGTTATTTTCTTGTGCTCGGGATGCAATGCAGAACTGAAAGCTGTCAATGTTTTAATCGAGGCACAAAGCTTCACTGTGCAAAACAAAATGTAACACGTCGTCGAATAAGACAACGTTTGCATCAACATCTCCGTATATATGGACAATGAGAACATCGAAGTACGATTGCACAATCTGAGACGGCCCATTTACCGATAAATTCATATTTTTCGAATTTCCGGAGAAGATAACACATTTGTGAAACAATATTTCTCATTAGGCAGGCAAAGTGTTTGAGGCACATTGGTCCCTTGGAATGGTGCTAGCAGCCAATGAAGAAGCGGTCAAAATTCCCCATTTTATCCTTTTATATCTACTGAAAATTAAACTTTGAAGAAACCTAGCTGTAGCAAGTTTTTCGTTTCTCTGAAACAAAGAAACGATAAAAGAGGGTATATTTTGATCATGGTGGCCATGAGCGCATGAGTCTGGGGCTCAATTTAGATGCTAAAAATCCATATCAGGGTAAGCATTCAAATCTACTCGAGCGCCATTTTTTCTACCTGCGAAGGCAAATTACATTCTCTTTACCAACTGTGTGAAACATGAACGATATGTGACGATTCAAAACTAGCTAATTCGGCTATACCAACAGAGTGTGCTCCTGTTGACTTATTGAAATGGGCCATCAAGTGTTCGTGAAATATAGCTTTTTTTTTGTTTATATACTATCCTTCGAACCTCTGTCCGCACTGAGTGCCTATCACCGACGCCAGAGAGGTGACTTCACCATCTGGACCCTAGATATCAGCCTATGAACACATGGACTGGGGCAAACGGATTAAATTCTTTTCTGGAGTAAGGCGGGACTGCGGTTCTTTTATCTAAAAAAAACTCAACGATTTCGGCTGGGATTGAACCAAGACCCACTGGGGTGAAAAGCAGTCACGCTCACCACTCAATCACCCTCGTCATCAAGTAAAGTAGCGCTTCGGTGGGTGATAGAGTTAATGAAGACTGTCGATTTCTGGTCCCTAAACTAAACTAGACACCAGACGATAGAAAAAAACCCGGGCCTTGGTATCTAGAGGGGAAATTAAATAGATCAAATGTGTTAAATGGCAACTGCGTTTGAGTGTGATCTCGCTTTGCAGGCAGGGTACGATCACTGTCACTGTATGTTCTTTCTTGGACATCATCATATCCCAGGGATAGCATAAGTGTTAGTTACATTAGGTCGGAGTCTCAAATGTCGCGGGTTCGAATCCTGTCTCTGGGGTAATTTTCTTCACATAATTGCTTTCTCTTCACTCACCTTTTCGATCCGTTTTCCTCGTTGGATATCTCCAAAAAAGACCACTTGTTTTATTTTAAAGCCTAATGTAGCAGCAAATTATTTTCTTCAATTTTTTAAAATATTATTTATAAACTCCGCCGAATATTCATTAAACCGCATAAATCCAAATTTGACTTTTGCGCCGTGAACGAAATCTCACGTTCCGCGCAGGGCAAATCTATATAATCAATGCGATTAAAATCTGTGATGGCTGCCTCTAAATACTAAAAGAGTTTTCCTAACTTAGAATAGTTGGTTTTCGATATTTCGTATTCTACTCGTCAGTAACTGACACTAACTTAGGGCCACTACATACGGGGAACGTGCCATTTAAGCAAATATATTCTGATTCCTGAACTTAGGGCCAGTTAGACGATAAATCCAAACAATACCCTCTGTCTCGGGTAGCTAAACGAACGCGAAAACGAACTCTTGGCTTGAATGAATGAATGAACCAATTTGTGCATAAGGTGATAAGTTTGAACAGTTTGGCTTTGCCGTCTAACTGATCTCAAGCTGGTGCCACTTACTGACGAGTGGAATACGAAACACTGAATTCCAACATTTCTTTATTAATTTGTTTTAGCAAATATAAACTACTAGCTAATACCCATCGCGCGTTGCTGCGACTTTCAACGTAATAGGAGGAAAACACAATTTGTTCTGTAGCGCCATCTGGTGGGCAGATAATCCCCAACCAATAGCATACAAACACGCTCCATAACAAATGCCTACTGTGTGCAATTTTTTACGGAAATCGGTTAAGCCGTTTGGGAGTCTATAAATCATATACATACAAACTTTGACTTTTATATATATAGATAGATAGATTGTACTTACAGCTGCAATAGTTTGTGCATCGCACTAAACTCACAGTTTTTTGACATATAGTATAAATTTCTATTACTCTTGAATCTTTACGATTATATTTAATTGTGCTCTTGTTGAAACTGTTGCTGCTATCAGGTGCGATCGATTACTGTAACAAAATATGTCGTCTAAAATATTGAAAAAACATCTTCGCGCGCACTGGTAAACTGCGTACGAAAATTTCATGGTAGGTCCAATAATAGACTCCATTCCAATTTACGAAAAAAATCCAAAATGCTAAAAATTGTGTGCGTTTATGCTATTCGAAGATTTAAGAGAAACCAAAAGTTATTTTCAAAACTCCCGCATTAAATCCCAGTATTTACAATTTCAGTTCTGAGCTCAGCTAACACTAGATAGCTTTGTTTCAAACACAACTACGAGAGCTCGACCAAAGCTTTTAGTTCTGATGCAGCTGGGCGAAAGAAAAAAAACACACACACACCCAGTCCGTCACGAATGTGCTGATGAGGAAGATAATCTTCCTGTCTGTCAGCTCAATATTTACTGTGCACGTAGCGGCCAATGTCAACTTTTCCTCAAGCTCAATCTTCCTGTTTGTCACGTCGCCCATCGGCTTCATACCTCTCGGAGAGTCTTTTGCTACATAGTACGGATAGTGCCCAGTGCCAGTGCTTGCCAGCCGATTGGACCGGGCAGTGATCATCCCCGGCGCGACAGGTCAGCTCCCGACAGATTAGGTCATGCACAGACAGACGCTTCAACACACAGATTGCAAGAAAAAAAAGTCGTGATTCTGTTGGGATGTTCTGTAAGCTCCCAACCATTTTAGTGCCAGCAGCTATGTAACCAGCTATGTTAGATAACGAGTTCTCGACGGCTCTCGTCAATTGGCTTCCATTCCCTTGTACGACGCGACCCGTTTCTCACGAGCGAGAACAACCGACGGGTGCGTGGCGGGGAAACGGTTTGTAATTATAATAATGGAATATTTACACTTGCTGCATACAGCTGTTACGTAAGGCGGCGGAGTCGGAACAAATCTTGAAGCGGCTCCTGCCGCCGATCCAACCGGGCCGTATGGACACAGATGACGTCCACACGTTCTGTTTTGATGCAAACGGCGTCGTCGTCGCCGCCGTCGCTTTCGTCCGTCCAGCTCAAACTCGGAAGGGGGCACATAAATTATACCATCCATTCCCATCGATGTAGTGTGTACTACACACTGCTAGTTCCACCCCCAACCTCCTCAGTCCCAACTGAATGCTTGTATGAAACTCTAAATTATTGAGATATAGCTAAAGTGCGATGGTGGTCTGAACCACAAACTTCCCCGGTGCCCTTCGTCGATCCCGCCAGCAGCGCCCGCGCAATTTGTCCTCCCTCTCACATCTCACATCTCATCTCGGTAGCAGCCGGTGGTAGCACGGAAGCGTACGCAATCGCGTTCAAGCGATCTCTCACTGACTGACTGGCTGGCTGGTGTATGAGCAAGTGCAAGTTCGAAACGCGTGAATGCAACGACATCGGTCCGGTCTGGGGAAGGCGTGGAACGTTCAATGTGAATCCGCGTTGAGTCGTTTCGGAACGCATCAAGTTTGAATGCTAATGATCGGATTGACACGTGTAGAGCGGACGCTTATCAGCGCCGGGTCGGGAGTTGTTTAGGAAAGTGTTGCTTCTTTACGTAGAGTTCAAATCAGTTAGAAGAACATTAAACATTCGAGATTATAGCAATGCCAGGGGACGGGCATAGCGTAGTTGGTAAATCGATTGCCTTGTACGCAGCTCACCTGGGTTCGATTCCCAACCCCGCACATAGGGTTAGAGATTTTTCCAAAAGAGATTTCTCTAACCCGGAAAGAGGCGAATGACCCTAAGGTTAAAACCTCTATAATCAAAATAAAAAAAAAAAAAAAAAAAAAAAGCAATGCCAGTGGGTTTGTTAGTAAACTGTTCAGTTTATGATCGTTTATCGCTGAGCTGTCAAGACGATCAAGCTGAACTCGAGGGATCAGTTGCCGGACAGAAATCTTAATGTTAAACAGATTTATTTTTGAATCTTTATCATATTATGGTTCATTTATTATGTCGCTGAGGGTTTGTTCTAAAATGTTTAGTTGAAGTTTAATCGACTCAAGATGACGACTATAAGATAATTCAAAATTTGGAGTTATTATTGGAGTAATCCAAGCCAAAAGTTCTATGTGAAGGACATAGAAGATAAAAAAGTTTTAGTTCAAAAATTTCGTTAAACCCTCCCATTAACGCAGGTGGAGTAAGGGTTTCAGCGTGAAAAAAAAACTTTTTTGAGATGTTTTTTACAAATTAGGGTGTAGCGAATTGATCTAAATTTCTGTGCACTATAATGTATCATTTCAATAACATTCTGTAATTTTTTCATGAAAAAATATCGACAAGCGATTTGGTGACGAAGCTTTTTTTAACTGCCTTTCCAAAACTACTCATAAAATGGCGGAATTTTTCGTGAAAGATAGCAATTATTATTTCAAATGAGTAAAAAGCACCCTTAATTGAAAAATTATCTCAAAAACACAATGAAGAGGTTAGGTGTTTTTTATACAGAACATCTATCCAAAATTTGAAAGCAGTTGGTTAAGCAGTTTTTGAATGGCAGTTAAAACCGCAAATATTGTTTTTTTTCCAAAGATGTTCTACAAAAAGCTTCATCAACGAGTCGTTTGTCGATATTTTTGTATGAAAAAATTACAGAATGTTATTGAAATGATGCATTATAATGTACAACAGTTTGGTTTATTCGCTTCACCCAAAGTTTTAAAAAAATTCGCAAAAAAAGTTTTTTTCTTGTTGAAACCCTTCCTCCCCCCCCAACCCTTAAAAACTTCCCTACCCCTAGATTAATGGGTTTGACGGTATTGCAAACATTTTCAAGCATGTTTCCTTCACCTGCTTTAAAGAACCTTTGATCAAACAATTGATTTAAAATGTTATTGGCCCTAATTAATCCCCCCTAATCATAATAAAATTTAACCACTCCCTCTAATTATGTCTAGTTAATAAGCTTGTAAAATGTTCCGCTTAGTTAATAATTAATTGCTCCAACAATCTCAATCAATCCTTCTGAAAATCATAAAGTGCATTGCTATACAAAGAACACACAAAATGACCCGTCCCCCTAATCTTACGAATATTATATTACCCCTCTTGTATATGTATACGTTAGTTGTAAAGTTTTTTTTTAGTTTCATTATATAAAAACAAAATAATATTGAAATGTGTATCCCCCTAGTTTTAAGAAATTAAAAATGTAAAACAATGAAAAAATGGCACCTTTAAGCTAACGCAAACGTGCCTTATCAAATAAACGAATTGAATAAAAAAAGAAGATGCTTATTGCATTACACCTCGATAGTGGTGCATCGAGGCGACCGAGATGGTTTATGGGCATTTTTTATGTTTTATGTTTTTTCGTACTCTGCATCAGCCCACACTAACGGTCGACCAACAGCCTGTGCACACTGGAGTGGCCGACTGGCGGGTCGCCGTGGATTGACTATTCTGTGGGCCGTGTTTGTAGACGTTTGTCCACAGTTTAATGGCACGGTTGGTGGACAGGGCTCATAGTAGCTCCATTTATCGGTCGGCCTCGTCATTGTGAACAGGCTAATTATATTAATTAAAGAAATGTGTAAGCAGAAACCTATTAGTGGTTGTTTTGCAATAAATGTAATTTTTAGCACTAGTGTACATTTGTTATGTGCTAGTTGCATGTGTGTCTGTGTACATGTGCTTATGAGTATTTGTGACAGCTTTGTCAGGGTATGGATGCAAAACTGGCGTATATGATAGAATAGTGGGTAATCCTTCCAATTAATTTACCGACGCACGTTAATCATCCATTCCCAGTTAGCATAGCATGATGAAATTCTAACATTATGGTAAATATACATAATTTACTGGCATTCAGAAGAGATAAAGTAGTTTGATTGCATCTTACATGTGTTCTTTTCTTCTACTTCATTGGTCTGTTTTTGTTATACTTCTACTAGTTTGCTTTTCCACTACTCATGCATAGCAAAAATAGTATCGGTCAATTTATACACTTTTAATTAATCTATTTGCATTTCTTTTTTCCTTATTCGGTATGTTATGATTCCTTTTATTACTATCTCCAAAATTAGATTCATACTAACACTCACTAACACAATGAATTGCTTATTCTCTCATAAAGAAACAAACGTACAAACGCTCGTGGCCTTCTCTATAACACAAACCTGGTCACAGACGTGAACATGCAATCATCCACACATACTTATGCCCACGACCCAACCTACAGTAAAACACCCCGGTTATTAGGTGAACGTCTTAGCGCCTATAAATGTACAATCGCGGTCTCTAACATTAACCCACAGCTCGCGCGATCATCACTCGGTCAGGTCCAGAAGTCTCTACCCTCGGTCCTAGCAGCCTAGACTCATGGCTTCGGTTTGACAAAACGCTAATATTCACTAGACAACACGTTCCATGGTGACATGATCGGGAACTCTTCTAGTATATGAACCGCACATTGAAAATTCAGCATCAAAATCACGCTCTTCATGATCATTCAAGTACACACCTTCTGCGAGTTCCGTTCAGGAGAACCAACTATGGTTGCCAGAGCGCTGTTACCGGACTCCAGCGAATTTTTAACAGTGTGGCGACGGCCTTTGACTTCAACCGGACGCGGAATGCGATAAAAGCGAAAATGTTATCAATTTTAAAATGTAATTAGTTTAAGCAACCACCATTGGGGCCAAGGGGCCTGTTGGTGAAGGTAATAAACATAAACATTTCACTCTCTTCTAGCATTCATCACGTTAACATACAAACGCTTAAAACCTTCGCGATCATCCACGTACACCTACATCTGCGGTCTCACAAACATGAAAAATCCCGGAATTTAAGTGAATGTTTTTAGTAGTAGGGGAACCACCAAGTGCAGAATTCTATTATTGGCTATGACGTCTTCTATTAACTCCTTAAAAAAATTTCAAAAATATTTTTATACCATTTTCGATCTCTTAAGGTAATTTTAAAAGTTTGGAACGAAAAAACCTTTCCTTATATAAAATATTCCGTAATTAATAGATTTGCGTTCAATTATGTAATTTTTTATCAAACTTTGTACGGACATATCTACTCGACTAATAATTACTTTTAAAGTACTCATATATCAGCTTATTCTTTAAGAAGTGGTTAAATGATTTTGCATAAATCGAACATTTGAATAGTTATTACTAAAATTTGCACGAAATTGAACACAATAACTATTGTTGGAGAGATTTGACATATACATATTTTGTTATCAAAAAAAAATTTCAGCATCTCGATGAGCTCTCTCAATTTACTATCACTGATAGCAGAATTGGTTTTCTGTTTGATGTCATAGGACAATTTTGCTGCTCTCCATTTTGATCTTTTAACCGTTAAAACGACCAAAACGACAGCAACCTCAGTAATCATTTGCCGAACCTCACAGCATCAAGTTTAGTTTTCAATTTGTTATCAGACTCTGCTTAGGGTTCGTGACGTGTAGTGTAAGTAGTACAGCAAATCCTTAAAAGGAAATGCATTAAAAAAATCTAAATTTATGAAATGCAACCCTTTATTTTTTGTACTGATTTTTCGAAATTCCCTTGGTCAAGTTTCCACAGGCCTCGACCAAAAACAACGTTCACAGAAAAACTTCCGAAAAAGTAAATAAAAAATTCTGCAAAAAATCATGAATACACTCAATACCTTCGCACACTATATCTCAATGAGTTTTGAAGGATTTAATTTTTTTGGAGATTTGTGCAGGTTTAGCTGAAAACCTGGTCAAGTCTCCTCATGTTCCGCTAATAAACTAAATTACATTAGCTATGGAATTAAAGTTTCAACTTCGTCTCATCAGAATCCGACACTAACTTAGTGACAGGACTAAGCTAGCGCCGGATTGACGCTAGCTCCAAAAACCCGTTTCAATTCACCTAGTGGTGCAATTGTACCAATGAATCGACAGCTACAAACTTGAGTTGCTATGTGTCGACACTGAAACACTTGAAACCAGCGGCGGATCCAAGAGCAGGATTCGGGGGTTTGGACTTTTTCAACTTGTTAAGAAATTTTAAAATAGTTTCTCAACTAAAAATCATTTCAAACCAAATTTTCACTGGTTTTTCAGACCCACTAGGAAAATTTATTTTAGAGAAACTAGAAAATTTTATTCGGGTAGAGTGGTACATGATGAGGGAAGGGTGGATTAGGTAAGGGTGGTGAGTGATGTGGGGGGTTCCCCTCACCGTATCCCCCTAACTACGACCCTGTTAAAATACAGAAAACCTATGTAAGTCAAAAAAAAATAATTAAATTGATTATGTTCAGAGTGATTGCATAACCTTTCTATAGGAGAAAGGCAAAAATGTGAATTTGCTCTGTGTCCGCTCTCTTAAACCCGTAACTCCGGAACCGGAACTCGGAATTTAACGAAATTCAATAGTAGCCTATGGGAACGTTATACCTTTAATTTGAGACTAAGTTTGATGAAATCGGTTCAACCATCTACCGAGTAACCGATGTGCATATTTTTGGTCACATACATACATACATACATACACACATACATACGCACAAACACAGACATTTGCCGAATTCAACGAACTGAGTCGAATGGTATATGACAGATGTTGACGATGTTCAGAGTGATTGCATAACCTTTCTATAGGAGAAAGGCAAAACCGTTTTTCCACACTCTTGCAAAAAAATGAATCTATGAAAATCTACTGTAGAAAGCATTAACCCGAATACGTCAATGAGAACATAAAAACAGCTTTTCTTCGTTTTTAAAGATGATCAATTTTAAAGGCTTGCTCATTTGAAACTTAAACCAACTAAAAGATCTTATGACTAAGCGGCTGGCAATACAACTCCACCATTCCCGATACGAGCAGAATGTCGCAGTTGTGGTGAGTGATGTGGGGGGTTCCCCTCACCGTATCCCCCTAACTACGACCCTGTTAAAATACATAAAACCTATGTAAGTCAGAAAAAATTAAATTGATGATGTTCAGAGTGATTGCATATCCTTTCTATAGGAGAAAGGTAAAAATGTGAATTTGCTGTGTGTCCGGACTCTTAAACCCGTAACTCCGGAACCGTATCTGTGAATTTAATTAAATTCAATAGCAGCGTATGGGAACGTTTTATCTTTCATTTGAGACTAATTTTGTGAAATCGGTTCAGCCATCTCCACACACAGACATTTGCCAAATTCGACGAACTGAGTCGAATGGTATACGACAGATGGCTCTCCGGGCCGGGATTAAGTTGACGATGTTCAGAGTGATTGCATAACCTTTCTATAGGAGAAAGACAAAAACGGCGACACAATTTGTGTCCCTGAGGCAGAGCCTTAAAAAAATTGACATCGCTGCGTGAACTTGATAGACAAACGAAGTTCAATTCCTACCCGCCGAGAAAAAATAAAAGTGTGGAGTTCGTTTCCCTCGTCAATCGTTCTCCCGACACAGCGCATTCGGGTTCGCATATGTTCGGTTTCAGAAGCATACTGAATTTTGTTTCTATGCTAGCTCTGAGAGAGATTATTGAGCAAAAGTGCACCAGATATAGCGTACGCAGTTCACTTCTGCTAGAAGATGACAACTTCTGCCTTCAATCTGTCTACATAATAACAAATGAGTGCTTTGGTTGGTGAAGGAATTTATATTTCCTCTGCACTCAAGCATTCGATCCTGCATGAAATTTCAGTCAGTTGGAAAGTTAATGAATGACCGAGGCGTTGAATCTGAATGTCGGTTTCGGTAAATACAAGCAGAAATAGTTGACTGATTTTGAAATTTCGAAGCACTGGCCTGAGCAGTTCTCATCAGCTTAAAATGAGCTCCTTTCCTTGCGGGAAATCACACATGACTAGGGGTTTGCTCAGGAACACAGGTGTCTCCGTTTTTTGGAGCTAGTGTCAATCCGGCGCTTGCTTAGTCCTGTCACTAAGTTAGTGTCTGATTCGGATGAGATGAATTAGAAATTTCCATTACTAATTTAGTCATAGGATTTGTGCTCTTCACCTGAAAAGATGGATTTAAACAATTTTATCATTATTCAAGAAAAAATAGTTTTTGCCAAAAGTGTTCTCCACTATTGAAATATATAACTACTTATATACTGACGCATCGGTCCCGTCCGGAAATCTTTTCCTTCGGCCTTAGAAATGCCGCTCATAATCAATAGACAACACGGCGATATGACCGGGAATTCTGGTGATACGGGGAAACTTACTCTCTTCTAGCATCCGAACCATAAACAAAAATTAAGTATCAGCTTCACGGTCCACGCGCGATCATCCAAGACCACACGCGAATTTGCGAATGGAAACACGGCTATAGAATCGAATTTATACACGAGAAGTTACATACTCGTTAGCACACGCGACAAACAAACCACGCCATCGAACACGTTAACCTACAGACGCTCGAGCTCTTCACGATGATACACGCGATCGTGAAGTCTAAGTCCGCGCATATCTGAACCGTACAATGAATATCACATTCAGAATCACAGCCCGCAGCAATTGACTTTAAGCAGTGTTTTAATAGGTCACATTTCCCGTCTCGTCTGCAATTGTAGTGAGTGATTCGAACGGGAAGCCTTTTCGGGACTCTAGCTCTACATCTCCAGTAGAACAAATTTCAAAAAAAAAAAATGGGGTGGTTCGTTTGATTCCAATGATAATCATTTTGATTTGTTTTAATTATGCGGAAGACATTCTTTGATCCCTCTTAAACGTTTCTATTGCAATGAACGAAGCGTTTTGAGGCAAAAAGGAAATAATATGCAATCTTTTCGTCCATCTGGGAGCATTCGAAACGGGGACGTGGTGATATTGTATGCATGAATGTATGGATGATCTTAAGATAAAATTGTTTTGGGGTATCTAACGAGCTAAAATTGATTGCGATGGCCATTGATTGGGAATGTGTTAATGAGCTAACAGTTAATAGTAGGAGTATAGTTAGATTGAAATCCCAGTACAAGTGTGTAGTACTGACACGGTTAGGACACGAAGGACATTCCTGGACAGCCAATTATGAAACAAAACAATAGAATTCCGATAACCGTTCCACTGCAAATAGTAAAATTAATAATTGTCAATGTCACTTGCAGAATTTTTGGAGTTGTTTCAGTCGTAATGTTAAATACGTCGAAAAGTGCCAAATTTTCGTACGGGAATTCGGAAAAAGTGCGGTATCTGTTCGCCACTAGCCAAACGACAAGGAGTGTTGGCGCTGCCCGGCCAAGTATCGAGGAACCGACAGTTCTCACTATGGAGGATCAGTCGAACGAGCCAAGCTCTCCTCGACAGCCCAACACCAAAGAGAACGAAGCAGAACGGACAAAGGTAACTTCCGAGATCGTTACAGCTAGTACGGCGATCCGACGTTCACCTTCGCTAACTAATTGTGTAATGGTTTGTTCAGGTCACATTCTTTTTGCTTACTCGATCTTGCAAATCCATCACCGTCAAACATTCTCGAGCACATGATAGACAATAGAAAGAAATTTTGTGGTCACTGTGGTACCTATAAAAAGAGGCCAGCTGCGCATTATCGGTGTCATTTCTACCCGCACCACCGGACGATCAGCAGTAAGCAGTCAGACAAGCATCCAGCTAAAGGGAGCTGAGGAAGGACTACGATCATCGGTCGGGTAACGTAGCGGACGGCTACCCTAACACAGTCGTCAGCCAGCAGCACGCTACACCGCTGCTATCGAGAGCCAACCGGCTTCAGACGCGCTCAGCATCTCGAGTCAGCACCATTGGTTCGAGGCACGAGCAAACAGACAGCAATACCGCTGTTATCGAGAGCCAGCCGGCTTAGACAGACGCGCTCAGCATCATCGGTCCAGGGTACGGACACGGACCATCCAAATCTTGCAAATTTTATTGCATTAATAGAAAAAGAATTAATTAGAATATTTTCCTATCGACGCAACGGCGTACGATCAACTAAGCAAACCGACGTAAGTGAAATAATTGTATGGCCAAATTAGTGCATAGCAGTGATTTTGTGATTTTAACACAGCGTTTTCAACGGTCGGTTTTTCTGGGCTGATAATTTCGGCAGCAACGAGCGACAGCGGCTGAGAAGGTAGGCGGGATGCCAGCCGAGGGCACACGCTAGAAAAATCGAGACTCGCGAGTGAAGAAAAGACCACAGAATGGACCGTTAGGGTATTAGAAGCAATTGATAGTAAATTAAAGTTAAATGATTAGATGATTGGCCAATGAAAGAGAATGTAGTGCGTGGGTGAGAAAATTTTGACGGTGAATAGAAACGTGTATTGAAATTACAAAGCGGTTTTTCTTTGTGTACCTGAACCAACCTTGATTAAATGATTGGGCCGAACCTGCGGCGGCCGACGAGTAGCTGGGCAAAATTAACGGTGGAAATTTGGCAAATCCCTTCCGGATTTGGCGCTTAAGCCAGATTTTAGCAAAGAGTGTTTGGTTTCGGAGTTCACTGAAGAATTGTTGTCTAATGTTGAGTTTCCACCAGGAGAACGTTACAAGTGGCGCCCAACGTGGGGCCCATTTTGATTATTTGATTGATTTTCTCGCCTGAACATTGAATTTATTGTGCTTAGTGACTGGTATCATTATTTGTGAAAATGGAGCAAAATAGTAGAACAGTGGACAGTTTGATAAATGATATTGGTTTTGATGATACGGGTGTGGGAAGGTCGACCCCACAAGGTTTTAGGCAATCGCGATACGTTCCTTTAACGAAATGGGGAATTAAGTACGACAACGAAAACGGTAGTTTGAGCGTTAGTGATTTTATCGAGTCCGTGGATCAAAAAGCAAACTTTTACGGTGTGTCACATGCGGAATTGTATACAAATTTCGGTGAATTGTTAGACGGTAATCCTTTGATATGGTACAAAGCGTTTAGAGATCGATGCGTAACGTGGGTTAGTTTTAGAGAATGTTTTATTAGACAATTTACGAAACCGGATAATGATTACCTGATTGAAAGGCAGTTGCAAAATCGATTGCAGTTGCCGGGAGAAAGTTTTGGAATTTATCTTGCATGTATGGAGCTATTGTTTAAAAAACTTAGTAAAAGGAAATCGGAACCAGAAAAACTTGAATATATTATACGGAATTTGGATGAATTTTATTTGAATAGAATTCACGAAGGCGTAATCCGCACGACGACAGAACTAGCAAGGTTTTGTGAAGGTTTAGAACGTAGTAGGGAAATACTTAAGAGAAGAAAAATGAATCAATATCCGCTAGCCGAGCCGGCTTTACAGGGTCGTGTGACGTCGTACAGACCCAGAGTTAATGAAGTGAGTTTCGAACCACGTCAATCCGAGAAAGAGGAAATACCAGAATTTTCGGGCAAATATTCCGTACAGCGAAAGGGGGAAACCCTTGAACCATACGCGAGAATGAATCAGTACGTGTACTCTTCCGACGGTGCTCAGAACACTGAATCCCAGCAATATAGCAATCATGCGGTCTGTGAAGATAAAATCTTCCAACCACGATGTTGCTTTTGTACTTCAACCTCTCTCTTCCCAACTCCTTCGGAAAACTATTACAATCAGCCTGCTGGCAGCTCAGGTTACTGGGTGCCTCGTTCAAACAACTTCGAAATGCAACGTCCCGATTATCGTGCACATTCTTCAGTGTACCAAAATGCGAATCGGGCTTCTTTGTCATCTCCAGGTACTTCTTTTATGCAACAAAAGTTACCTGAATGTGCCACAATTAGAGTTTTTCGAGGATCGTGTTATAATTGCAAGACAAGTGGACATCAGTGGAGAGACTGTCCGAATCCAAAGAGAATATTTTGTTATCGTTGCGGCATGGACGGAAAAATTATGAGATCGTGTCCCAATTGTTCGGAAAACGAGCAAGCGGAGCCAAGATCGTAAGGAGAGTTCTGGCTTCGGAAAACTTCTTAAACCTCTCCAATCTTCAATCATATGAAATATTGTACCAGCCAAATGATAATCGCCCTTTCGCAAGAGTGGAAATTTTTGGTAAACCCTATGTAGGATTACTTGATTCAGGAGCTTCTATATCCATTCTTGGAAAAGGCTGCTATGAGATAGCGAAACAACTAGAACTAACCTTATTCGATATAAATTCTTCAATTTCCACAGCCGATGGTTCCGTTCATGAGATATCGCACTGTGCTTATATTCCGTATACCTTCAAGGGAAAAACTGAAATAGTGCTTACGGTTCTCTCTAATGCCGTTTCAAATCCCCTAGTGCTTGGAATTGATTTCTGGAATTCGTTTGGAATTACGCCGACATCGGTGAGCGAGATTAATGCCGTGAAAATAGAGGAAAAGAAGGAATCTGAGTCCAAGTTAACCACTTGTACACATCAACAACAAAAATTATTAGATGAAGTTATAGGTGAATTTCTTCCTTATATCGAAGGAAGCCTTACTCGAACAAATGTAACTGAGCATCATATCGATACTGGTTGTAATGAACCAATTAAACAAAAATATCATCCAACTTCTCCTTACATTCAGATGAAAATTGATAACGAATTAGAGCGGATATTAAAGCTAGGAGTAATACAGCCTTCGTCCAGTCCCTGGTCTAATCCCGTGGTTACCGTTAAAAAACCTGATGGTAGTGTTCGACTATGCTTAGATTCGCGAAAATTGAACTTAGTGACCAAAAAGGATGCGTACCCGCTTCCGCATATTTCAGGGATCCTCGGTAGGTTCAAAGGAACAAGATACGTTTCGAAAATAGACCTTAAAGACGCATTTTGGCAAATCCCGTTAGAAGCTAGCTCGCGAGAAAAAACAGCGTTTACAGTTCCAGGTCGCGGACTTTTCGAGTTTGTTGTTATGCCATTCGGGCTACACAATGCTCCGCAAACTCAGTGCAGATTAATGGATAAGGTATTAGGCGTCGATTTGCAACCATACGCGTTCGTTTATTTGGACGACATTATTGTCACTACGGAAACATTCGAGGAGCATATAAAAATACTTCGGGAAATCGCGAAGAGATTGCGCGCTGCGCAGTTATCTATAAACATAAAAAAGTCCCAGTTTTGTGCGCCGTCGGTGAAATATTTAGGTTTCGTAATAGATCGCGAGGGCATACGTACGGACCCCGATAAGATCAAGGCTATCGTTGATTTTCCTCCCCCATCGACCGTTAAAGATGTACGTCGACTGATTGGATTGGTTAATTGGTATCGTCGGTTTATTAAAAATTTCTCTACCATTATTGCACCGGTAACAGAACTTCTCAAGCAACCGAAGAAAAAATTTTGTTGGACGAAATCGGCGAATGATGCTTTCATGGAGCTAAAGAGCGCGCTTTGCTCCGCCCCTTTGCTCGCGTGCCCAAGTTACGATCTCCCGTTCTACGTTCAATGCGACGCGTCTGATGTCGGTATCGGTGCCGTTCTTTGGCAAAAACACCCAGAAGGTGAGAAGGTTATTGCTTACATGAGCCAAAAATTAACAGCCGCGCAGAGGAAATTTAGTAGCACTGAACGCGAATGTCTAGCCGTGTTAATCGCGATCGAAAAGTTTCGGTTGTATATAGACGGAGTCAAATTCACTGTCATAACCGATCACGAATCTTTAAAATGGTTAATGAGTATAAAGGACCCAATCGGTAGATTAGGTAGATGGGCCCTCAAGCTTCAAAGTTTTGATTATGTTGTGGTTCATAGGAAGGGAAAACATAATGTTGTTCCTGACGCGTTATCGCGGGCAATAAATAGCATTATGTCGGTATCTGCCGGTGATAAATACGAAACGTGGTACCATGAATTATATAAATTAGTCCAAGAGGATCCTACACAAACTCGTGATTATCAAATCCGAGACGGTAAACTATACCGTTACCAAAAATGCAATTTCGGCCTGTTGTATAACTGGAAACTGGTTGTCCCTCCGAACTTAAAAACTGAAATATTGAAGCAAAATCATGACGATGTTGCTCATTTAGGAATGTCGAAAACGATAAACCGAATCCGCGAGAATTATTTTTGGAAAGATATGCGTGAAGAAATTAAAAACTATGTTCGATCGTGTACGGTGTGCAAAGCCAGTAAACCCGTGAATGTTAACTCGCGAGCACCAATGGGAATGGGGAAAATAGCCAATTACCCATTTCAGACTATTTCAATGGACTTTATTGGAGTACTTCCACGATCAAAATTTGGAAATACTGTATTATTTGTGGTATCAGACTGGTATTCCAAGTTTGTATTTCTTCATCCAATGCGGAATGCTGATACCACGCGAATGTGTAAATTTATTGAAGAAGAAATATTCTTAAAGTTTGGTGTTCCAGAAACAATAATTTCGGACAACGGTAGTCAGTTCATTAGCAAACAATTCCAAAAATTGCTAGAAACCTACGGCATCAATCATTATAAAAACGCAGTGTACCATCCTCAAAATAACCCCGCGGAACGCGTAAATAAAGTGATCGTGTCCTCTATTCGCGCGTACTTAGGTGAAAATGCGTCCCATAAAGACTGGGACCGAGAAATCGCAAAAATAGGATATGCCATAAATACCAGTGTACACGAGTCTACAAAGCTATCACCGTACTTTGTAACCTTCGGTCGAAATCATATACGGTACGGGAAAATGTATAGAAATATCACGAATAATCCGGCTCAAAATGATACAGACGAACTGAATGATAGGTTGCAAACTTTAGGGAAAATCAAAGAGATCGTCGAGCGAGAGCAAAAATCGGCACATAACCGCCAAGTTCATTATTATAACACCCGTAGTAAAAATTTGTCCTCTTTCAAAACCGGAGATTTAGTATGGAAGAAGAATTTTTGCTTATCTAAAGCTTCGGAAAATTTCTGCGCTAAACTAGCTCCATTGTATGTTCAATGTCGTGTAGTACGAAAAACTGGAAGTAATACGTACGATTTAGAGGATATGAACGGAAAACCTATGGGAAATTATTCGGTTCAGGATATAAGGCCAATATAGAATTTAAATTTATTAGAATTTAGGATTACGGGTTAATAGGAAAATCAAAGTCTTCATAGGCAATGAAGCTCAGAAAAATCAATATCATTTAGAGTTAGGCACATATTGGAAGTCTTTTCAGTGCGGAAAAGCAAATATGATTTTCGGTTAGAAGTCTTTTCAAATGAAGAAAAGCAGTAATGAAAAATAATGATTAAAATCTCCAAAGTGGAATGGGAGCATTGTTTGGGATGTTGAAAGTCTTCGATAATTAAAAGCGAAGCACACACGGGACATTTGTAAAAGTCTCCTTCAGTGGGAGCATTTCCGCGATAAAATTGAGAGTAACATGAAAACCATGATTTCTTTGCTTTAATTTGCTTAAGCAAATTGATTGTTTTGTGGGGAAAGAGGGGAATGTAATGGTTTGTTCAGGTCACATTCTTTTTGCTTACTCGATCTTGCAAATCCATCACCGTCAAACATTCTCGAGCACATGATAGACAATAGAAAGAAATTTTGTGGTCACTGTGGTACCTATAAAAAGAGGCCAGCTGCGCATTATCGGTGTCATTTCTACCCGCACCACCGGACGATCAGCAGTAAGCAGTCAGACAAGCATCCAGCTAAAGGGAGCTGAGGAAGGACTACGATCATCGGTCGGGTAACGTAGCGGACGGCTACCCTAACACAGTCGTCAGCCAGCAGCACGCTACACCGCTGCTATCGAGAGCCAACCGGCTTCAGACGCGCTCAGCATCTCGAGTCAGCACCATTGGTTCGAGGCACGAGCAAACAGACAGCAATACCGCTGTTATCGAGAGCCAGCCGGCTTAGACAGACGCGCTCAGCATCATCGGTCCAGGGTACGGACACGGACCATCCAAATCTTGCAAATTTTATTGCATTAATAGAAAAAGAATTAATTAGAATATTTTCCTATCGACGCAACGGCGTACGATCAACTAAGCAAACCGACGTAAGTGAAATAATTGTATGGCCAAATTAGTGCATAGCAGTGATTTTGTGATTTTAACACAGCGTTTTCAACGGTCGGTTTTTCTGGGCTGATAATTTCGGCAGCAACGAGCGACAGCGGCTGAGAAGGTAGGCGGGATGCCAGCCGAGGGCACACGCTAGAAAAATCGAGACTCGCGAGTGAAGAAAAGACCACAGAATGGACCGTTAGGGTATTAGAAGCAATTGATAGTAAATTAAAGTTAAATGATTAGATGATTGGCCAATGAAAGAGAATGTAGTGCGTGGGTGAGAAAATTTTGACGGTGAATAGAAACGTGTATTGAAATTACAAAGCGGTTTTTCTTTGTGTACCTGAACCAACCTTGATTAAATGATTGGGCCGAACCTGCGGCGGCCGACGAGTAGCTGGGCAAAATTAACGGTGGAAATTTGGCAAATCCCTTCCGGATTTGGCGCTTAAGCCAGATTTTAGCAAAGAGTGTTTGGTTTCGGAGTTCACTGAAGAATTGTTGTCTAATGTTGAGTTTCCACCAGGAGAACGTTACAATTGTAAAGGACCGCAGCCAACGACATACCGGGAGAAATCGACCACTGTTGTCCCGGCCGGTAGGATGTACGATGCAGCACTCCCCTCGCTTTGTGAAATGAAGAAACAAACGGTAAAATTTAATGTTTATTTGTTTTACATTTTGTTTGTGTACCGAAATCCGAAATTCTGGCAGCCGCACCTAGGCCGCCCTGTCATTTAGGGTCCACAGATCAGGTAAATATGAAAACCGAAGTGGAGGGTAAACCACTACTTACAATTTTGGAAAATAATTTTTCGCTATTTATGCTGATTTCGAAGCTACGTGAGGAACACGAGTGTTTCTCTAGGGAATCAACAGAATATCTATGAATTGCTGCAAAATTTGGCCATCTCTTACTGAAGTGAATTGTTTATTAAAAGAGAGTATGTTGCCTTTTCCAGAATTGGAAATCGAGTTTCATCACATTAGTAACGTTGTACTGCTCACATTCAAGAAGTTAAGAACGATGTAATCAGCTATCACTGTAATTTCTTAGCCAAAAACTAATAAACACATTTAATGGAATACGCAGGTAACGCTGTGCGAATTGTGAATATGGCATATAATTACACGTTAGATTTAAATAACATTTTACTACTTGTTTATAATAGATTATCATCTTGGAATGTTAGATCAATTGCAAGACATGTTCACGTTTTTTTTTAAATTCAGAGCTAAGAGATCAGAGATCGGACAGTCAAACATCCGTCAAAATCGACAACATGATCACTGGGTGCTTGAATGATAGACTTCTAAAGTCACAATATTATATTTTAGGGAGCTTAAACAGCAGGACGCTTTGTTTACAAAGACAATCTTAAACAATCGTGAAAAAACGAAGAATTTCTTGCTAGCCTGGACAACTGTATTCGAATGGTGAATATGCGTTCAACCCTCCTTACACCATCATTCCTCATTCTTCGCCAAGGCATGTTTCATCCTCAAACGACGTTTCGTAACTTAAGGGTAGACCGGGGCTGGTTGGCCGATCTTTACTTTCGGACTTTCTCTATTCATTCTGGTTGGACTTTTTGAAAACCGGCTTCCGCTGTCATGAAGATACAACCCTTGAGCACATATGTAATTTTTTTTATTCATGAAAAAATCAGGGAAAAAGTTATTAGCAAACAAATGCGGAAAAGAAAATCTGCCAACCAACCCCAGGGCTGGGGTAGGTTGGCCGAGTTTTGTAAAAAAAGTTAAACACGTCAAATGCATCAGTGGAAAACTTTTAATTAAAAAAACATCGTTTTTTCGTATATAGGTAAGGAAAATACAATCCACTCTTCCCTTTTTAGTCTTTTTAACCTTTTTGGACTTAGTTTTGGCAGCTTTAGTGAACTTTTTACCAGCTCTCGCTGATTTTTTCCTCCGCCAGCGTACGCTTACGTTTGATTTCATTTTTCTGCTCCTCCAATACTGCTTTTATTGGGGAATCGGTCAAAATTTTAATCGATCGGCGTTTACGACCTTGGCACTTTTTCGAATCAGATCGTGCACTCGCCTTGAGAAGAGGTCTGACGTCATCAGAGAGGCTTACATTTGCAGTAGATTCTATGCTAATGGACGAGTTTTGTTTGGGGTTGGGTCGATCTGTGACAAATCCTGCCAGAAACTCAGGATTCAGGATTGAGTGGACCCACGCCAAAGACTCTGTAACCAACTTGGCTTCAATTAAATTTCATAAAATATCGGAATCAACTTTGTCATAAACAATTTCCGACGTTTAATGATTCTAATCTCTTATTTCTATTTGGTAATAATTTATATTATTTTTATTACTTATTTCTCGTGTATATTTTTTACCATTAGCACAATATCAAATTTTGCATTCAAAAAGGTTGCCATTTCACAAATAACAAAGTGCACATTACTCTACACTAAATTTACAACTCTGCCAACCAGCCCCGCACAAAACTCGGCGAACCCCCCCAATGTATATTTTCAAGAACAATCACAATTTACACAAACAAATATAAGGTTACACTGGTAACCGTTATACCATTTTGTTGGGTTTTGAATAACCTTTCCAGCAGTACCAAGTTATTGGAAATCGGATGTGAATTGATTCGCGTTACACATATTATTTTTCAGAAACAGAAATTCACTCACCAGTGCCAAAAAAAAGAACAAACGTGCTCCTGTACAAACGACACCACCAAAACACCTGAAATTATGTCGGTATATTGGTGACCTAATACCCCATCAAAATCACTATAGATGTCGCTACTGCGCCTAATAGCCTTTTCATAAAAGGCACTCTGCCAACCAGCCCCGGTCACCCCTACGGCCAGATCATTACGTTGTTATTCTGTCAATATACTTCTAACTGTTTTTTTCAATATGAGTTAAGAGAAATATACACCAAAACGTCTCGTTTAAGGATCCTGGGGCTTCATACGATGTACAGAAATAAATCATTTTTGTGATGTGATGCCTGATCACTTTAATCAAATGTAACTCTATATCTGTTTACACCTGTCCAGTTTTAGAGGCCCCTCAATTTTTTGGCGCCCAAGAGCTCCGAGTGGTCTTAAAACGGACTTGCAGCCAATGAGCACGGTCTGCTAAATAGAACATAAAAAACCTGTTTTAATCCACCTAGAGGTGCAATTGTGCCTTTCTCATTTCTCCAAACTATGATTTAATAGCTGATTCGTACAATATAACATTATGGAAATGTCTTTCATTATTATTACACTTGGTAAGCATATATAAGAGCAGAGTTTTCTATGTGATCGCACTCCACAACTCGTAACTCCGAAGCCGGAAGTCGAATGGAGATGGAATTTAATATCAGCGGCGACGCAATACTCAACTGCATATTTTGCCTTCCATTTGTGACTTGGTTTGAGAAAATCGGTTCAGTCATCACCGAAGAACCGATGTGACATTAATTGTGGAATATGGCCGGAATTCCGGACTTCCGGAATCGTCGATAGTGGACAATATATTCAAAAAATGTTTGATTGGCAATCAGTGAACTAGATCTGCGATTAGAAGTAATTTGGTGACCATTTCAATAGTTTTTAGCCCCTGAGGTATTACGATTGTACCGATTTATATGGGAAATTCCAGTGTATCCTTACTACCACCCCTGTAACTACGAAAGCAAGAGTCAGAACCGAGTGAAATTCAGCAGCAGTCAATGGGATTACTGTATCTTTCATTTGAAATCAAGTTTGTAAAAATCGGTAGAGAATTCGTTGGGGAATGGGTGTGATATTATCTTAGGAACTTGGCGGGTTCCCCGGGGGCGTCATGAACCGTCATAGGTGGCCAATGTGGTCAAAGCTGCTTTGATTGATCATTAGTGATCCAGACCCGCAAAATAGAGTAATGTTACATCAATTTTAATATGTTTTACATCATTTGAACATCATGGTGGTACCAGTTTATATGGGAATTTGCTGTGTGACCGCACTCTTCAACCCGTAACTCCGGAATCGGAAGTCGGATCAACTAAAAATTCAATAGCAGCTTATGGGAGCCTTATACCTTTCAGATGAAACTAAGTTTGCGAAAATCGGTTCAGCCATCCCTGAGAAAATTGTGTGAGTTTAAATGACACACACACATACACACACATACATACACACACAGACATTTGACGATCTCGACGAACTGAATCGAATGGTGTATGACACTCGGCCCTCCGGGCCTTGGTTAAAAAGTCGATTTTTACAGTGATTGCATATCCTTTCTTTATATGAGAAAGGCAAAAATATCTGATAAGTGGTATTTTACCTCGACGGTTATTACACTCGAGTTTATTCATTCACTTTTATCAGCTGTGTTGAGTTGAGTAAACAACGCTCCCATATTCTTTTCGATTTTTAACGTGTTACGTGTTTTGTTTACGTTTGTTATTTGTGTTACGATCCCGTGAGGTGACGGCCAAACGAAGATAGTGTTATCCGTTAAGAAGCAATTTAATTTACCGTGAAAATCAATTTTATATTATCAACCCGCTCATTTACGACACATCAGAAGCTTGTGGAGCGGCATTGTTCGTAGAATCGTGCAATCACAACAGTTCGGCTTTGTGCGGTGTGTGGTGTGATTGAATGAAAATGAATACGCTGCTGTACCTTTTATTTATTAACAGATTAAGGCCGAAGTGGCCTGTGCCGTATACAAAAGATTCCTCCATTTCACTTGGTCCATGGCCGCGCGTCGCCAGCCACGCAGTCTGCGAAGGGTCCGCAAATCGTCTTCCACCTGGTCGATCCATCGTGCTCGCTGCGCGTCACGTCTTCTTGTACCGGTCGGATTGCAATTGAGAACCGTTTTCACCGGGCTATTGTCCGACATTCTGACTACGTGCCCGGCCCACCGTAGTCGTCCGATTTTCGCGGTATGACAGATGGGCGGCTCCCCCAACAGCTGATGCAACTCATGGTTCATTCGCCGTCTCCATGTGCCGTCTTCCATCTGCACTCCACCGTAGATGGTACGCAGCTCTTTCCGTTCGAAGACACCAAGTGCGCGTTGGTCCTCCACGAGCATGGTCCAGGTCTCGTGCCCGTAGAGAACTACCGGTCTAATCAGCGTCTTGTAGATGGTCAACTTCGTACGACGGCGAACTCTGTTCGACCGAAGTGTCTTGCGGAGGCCAAAGTAAGCACGATTTCCTGCCACGATGCGTCTACGAATCTCTCTGCTGGTATCATTGTCGGCGGTCACCAGTGAGCCCAAGTACACGAACTCTTCAACCACCTCGATTTCGTCGCCACCGATGCAAACTCGAAGCGGGCGGTTCTCATTCTCTTCTGCTGAACCTCTTCTTATCATGTACTTTGTCTTCGACGTGTTGATGGCAAGTCCGACGCCCTTGGCTTCTCTTTTCAATCTGATGTAGGCTTCCTCCATCTTCTCAAAGTTTCGTGCAATAATATCAACGTCATCGGCGAAGCCAAGTAGCTGAACGGACTTTGTGAAAATCGTACCACTCGTGTCGATCCCTGCTCTTCTTATTACACCTTCCAGCGCGATGTTGAATAACAGACACGAGAGACCATCACCTTGCCGTAACCCTCTGCGTGATTCGAAGGGACTCGAGAGCATCCCTGAGACACGTACTACGCACATCGCCTTCACTAGTCGCGTCAGTTTGTCCGGGAATCCGTACTCGTGCATAATCTGCCATAGCTGATCTCGATCGATAGTGTCGTATGCGGCTTTGAAGTCGATGAACAAATGATGTGTGGGCACATTGTACTCGCGGCATTTCTGCAGTACTTGACGAAGAGCGAGCACCTGGTCCGTGGTAGATCGTTCGCTCACGAAACCCGCCTGGTACTGCCCCATGAACTCTCTTGCAATTGGTGATAGTCGACGGCATAGTATTTGGGAGAGTACCTTGTAGGCGGCGTTCAGCAGGGTGATTGCTCGGTAATTACAGCAATCCAGCTTGTCGCCCTTTTTGTAGATAGGACACACGACACCTTCCATCCACTCCGCCGGTAAAATCTCCTCCTCCCAAATCTTGGTAATCACCCAGTGCAGCGCTTTAGCCAGTGGCTCGCCACCGTGTTTTAGTAGCTCGCTTGGTATTTGGTCAACCCCAGCGGCTTTATTATTTTTGAGCCGGCTAATCTCCTCCTGGATTTCTTGGCGATCCGGAGCCGGTAGTGTAATGTCTTCCGCGCGTGCTCCCAGGTGCGTTACCATGCCATCCTCGTCGTCTGCTGCACGCTGCTGTACCACTCGTGTGCAAATGATATTGCGGGAACGCACATCTCCTGTCGTGGATTTTGCAATGCTACTTTTCATCCCAAATGCAGCGGGATTGCCGAAAACTGCTTTGACGGTGTATTAAATAATAAGCAGATATTTTGGCTATGCAAATCCTGTACTAATCTGATGTCCGATATCTCCGTCATCGACAAGCTGTAAGAGCTGCCTATGAGGTTGGACAGGAAGAGGTGTTAGGTGCACACAACCAAATTGTCGAACAACTTAAGGGTGAAATCCTAACTGAGTTGAAGTTGGAGGTTCGTTCCAATTTACGGCCCTTATAAATTCTAATTCGTTGACACCGAAGACTACTCATCGTCCATTTGCCGAAGCCAGTCATAACAAAGCTCGCCGTCTTTTCCCGAATAAAGATGGGGCTAAATCTGATGTCCCATCTCTATTACGTGGTACTGGTATGCCTGTTTAACCATCTCTTGGCACGATAACAGTAGCTGATCGTACACCAAAGTTTTGGCTTTACCTCTCGCGTATTGCACGCGATGTTTCTGTTGACCAAATTTCCATTCTGGCGAAACAGCGTCTTATCACCGATGACGTGGAAGTCGTTAAACTTGTTGCAAAGGATCGTGACGTAAGCACAATGAATTTCATCTCGTTTAATGTTGGAATCAAACCTGAGCTCAAGGCGCGAGCTCTATCTGCTTCAACATGGCCCGAAGGAATTCTTTTCCGCGAATTCAAGAACAATCGCACCGCATCAGCTGGAAATTTTTGGAAACCCCTCTATCCCTTTTGGTTTCTAGCATGCCATCGGGTACATCACGTCCTTTCAACATGTCGGCACGATTGCCACGTGGCCCTGACGATTTGCGGCTATACTACCAAAACGTCAGAGGGTTAAGGACGAAAATCGAGGACTTGTACTTGGCTGCCCTTGACGACAACTACGATATTTACGTTCTGACGGAAACTTGGCTTGATGATCGTATTACATCGATGCAGCTCTTCGGGGATTCTTATGCAGTTTATCGTGCGGATCGAAGCGCACATAATAGTGTTCATGGTCACGGCGGGGGAGTTTTGATCGCTGTTTCTTCCGCACTAGCCTCCTGTGAATTTGGTGTGGATAGTTCATCAAGCATTGAAGCTGTTTGGAAGAAGATTACTACGCAGACGAAGAACTACTTTATTGGAGCTGTTTACATTCCTCCAGAAAAGCGGCTTGACTGCACTATTACGCAGCTCCATCTAGACTCTATAGAACACGCTTCTTCTCAGGCAGATGCAAACGATGTGATAATAGTTCTTGGTGATTTCAACCAACCAGGACTGATGTGGGTTTTTTTTCTGGACGTGAATACGCTTACCCTAACCCGTTATGATCGACAACAAATCCTGCCAGCCGCTTACTTCTGGACGGGATGGCTTTTCACTGACTAAATCAAGTAAGCACGATTTCCAACCATCAATCCCGTTTTCTTGACCTTGTGTTCGTCAGTGAGAATGCTTTGTCTGAGTGTTCTGTGAGTGAAGCTTCCAGTGTGATCGTTCCTTTGGATAACTATCATCCCGCATTAGAAATATCCATTTCCATCATTAGTTCACCACAATATGAAAAAGCTTTAGCTGTGAATCGTCGTAATTTTCGCAAAACTGGTTTAGCAGCACTACGTCGCACCCTATCGCTGATTGACTGGAGTGTACTACTCGATCAAGTTGATGTAAATGCTGCAGTAGATCTCTATAACCGATTACTCATTGACTGTGTTGAAAAATCCGTGCCAGAATATCAACCTCCCATGAAGCCTCACTGGTCTAACGCCATGCTTCGGAATCTGAAACGCATCCGTGCCAAAGCCCTACGTGCGTACACAAATCGTCGATGCCCTATTCTCAAGCGCTTTTCCGCACTCGCCAGTAATGAGTACCGCTATTGTAATAAATTTGTTAAAATGAAGAGAAAGGAAACGGGTCTTCCGTCTAGGATGCTCTACAATGGCGAAGTAGCGACTACAACGGCGGAAAAATGCCTATTTTCCAGCTACTTCTCAAGTGTCTTCACGACTGATGTGCCATCTGCCATCGAGCTCGAAAACGCGACCCGTGATGTTCCCATTGATGCAGTGGATATGGATGTATTTACTATTTCAGTACAATCGGTTCTCTCTGCAATACGGAAAACAAAATCGTCTTATGCTCCAGGACAATGTGCTATGCCGTCTGCTGTTCTGAAAAAAATGTTCCGATATCTTAGCGATCCCACTGCCGCACCTTTTCAATGTGTCGCTTCAGCAGCAAAAAATTCCCGATGATTGGAAGTTTTCAGTTATGTTTCCGGTACACAAGAAAAATGACAAAAGCAACATCGTGAACTACCGGAGAATCACTTCGCTGAGAGTTGAGTCAAAAATCTTCGAATCGCTTATTAACGAGGTGCTGTTTTTGGCTAGTAAACATTACATAAGCCCTTGCCAGCACGGATTCTTCCCTGGTCGATCGGTAGGGACGAATTTAGTTAGCTTCACATCGTTTTGCATTGAAAACATGTCCAGGAAACTCAAGGTGGACACGGTCTACACAGATCTTAGGGCCGCTTTCGACACAGTTAACCAAGAGATACTGCTTGCAAAGCTTGATAAACTAGGATGTACCTCGAGATTCTGCCACTGGCTTCGATCCTACCTTGTTCACCGCGAGTCCGTCGTGCAAATTGGTGACAACGTGTCTAAATCCTTTTGTAATCATTCCGGAGTTCCCCAAGGTAGTACACTAGGTCCATTACTATTTTCATTGTTCGTGAATGAAGCGGTCTTTGTTCTAATGCGTGGAGGGAAACTGTTTTTCGCCGATGACTTGAAGATATTGCTTGTAATAAGGAATGAAGCCGATTGCCGTGAGTTACAGTGTCTCATTGATACATTTTACAACTGGTGTCAAAGAAACATGTTGATCCTTTGTGTTACGAAATGTTTTGTCATCAGTTTTTATTGTACAAGGGACATGCTTAATTTTAACTACAACATTGCCGGAACTCAGCTGCAACGCGTTGACTACGTAAAAGATTTAGGTTTTATTCTCGATGAAAGGCTAACTTATACCAATCACCTGTCAGCGACTATCGACAAAGCAATCGACTTTTTTGTTCTAAATTTCCAGCAAATTCCGGGATCCTCTGTATTTCAAGGCTTTATATTGCTCACTGGTGCGCTCGCAGCTGGAATTTACAAACATCGTCTGGTGCCCTTATCATGCAACGTGGAGTGAAAGGATTGAAGCTGTCCAGCGCAAATTTATACGATATGCTTTACGTCAATTGCCTTGGAATGATCCGTTGAACCTGCCACCACATGAGAACCGTTGCAGACTATTAGGACTACATACTTTGCAAGAACGTAGATATACTTCGTAGGCCATTTTCATATCAAAGCTTCTGTTGGCTGAGTATGATGTTCCCGATCTCCTTGGACAAATCAACCTCTACGCTCCAACCCGTATTCTTCGCCCTCGGACATTACTACACATCGAAATGCGAAACACCAACTACGCTGCTAATAGTCCGATTTTAGCGATGGTTCGTCGCTTCAACGAGCTTGCCGAGCACTTTGACCTCAATTATAATTCATCACAATTTCACCGTTTGCTGTTACATTAGGTTAATTATTTTTAGTGTAGTTCATTAAGACTTAGTGTCAGATAAACACAAATTTTCAATACAAATACGAATACAAATATTAGCCCTCCAGTGTAAAGGATAAATGCGACGATCTAGTCAGACCGAAAGTATTTCTTCTTCCACTCATCATACAGAGGATTGCTTCGTTTAGCTGGTCGATCTCCACTTTTGGAAGTTCGGACGGATTCTTCCCAGCAGCGGTCTTACCAATTCTCGCATAGCTTACCATAGTTCGCCTAGCGTGGGTGGATCAACCGATGGCCAATCATCCTTAATCCTTATTGCATTTCAAAACTTTTGCGTGTCGTTCCTAACAGGGTTTTCCTCTGTCTCAATGAGTACGTCGTATACACGATTCTCACGCTGGTTAACTTATTATTCGGCCTCTCTCAGCTCACTATATCGGATCCTGTTCTGACATGTAGCCGCTGCAAGTCTTCGGCTCCTAGCCTGATCTGTCATTATTTGGTCTCTACGTTGAACCACCAATTCCACCAATTTCTTCATGTGTTGTGTTGTACTGACCTTCTAGTAACTCTGCATTAATGTTATCTCTAGTTGGACGTTTTTCGAATCATGTCTAGGCAAATTCCTTGGCAAACCTCTGCTCTTAAGGAATGTATTTGAATGTATGCCATACTTTGTCAAAAAATACGTTAATCTCCTAGACTTATGATTATGCTATTACTTCGGTTACACTAGTTCCAAACTGTAATCTAGTGTACAATGCCTGTCATTGGTGACAGTTTTGCACCGCTTTACCTACCTCCTTGGAAATGTGTTCAACCTGTTGAAGAATCGGTCATCCCACCGACCATGCCGCTGGGCACAAAATGCGCAAAGCTTAGCACCCGTGATCTTGAAGTGCTCAGACTCATAAAAGTATAAAACAGAAGACGAAACGAGTTGCTGTAAGTTGTACCTAGCATGTGCTCGTACAGGTAGGCACGAGCATAAACTGGCCAACTGGTAGCAGCGCTCCCACTATCTCGTTTGATGTCGTTCCGATCAATGTTACCTCATTACATTATTGGACCCCTACTTGCCGGGTGCAGAATCTATGCGGAGTATGTAGAATATTGCCCCCCCCCGTTCGCCACGCCACTAGTTAGCACTCTCCTCGAGCAGATCAAGCGATGATCGTCCTTAGACTTGTGCCATTAAATAAACATGATGTTGCATCATTTCGACAGTCAGTGCCCGTGGCCTGTGCGCGCGAGTGGCGACAAGTGGCAAGGGTTAACCAACTACAGCTGCACCGCGGATAAATGACAATGAATGCACATATCACATTTTATGATGAAGTTTTCGAAGCATGCACAGCAGTAGGTACATGCAGCAAAAGTCACACGACCGACCGCTCCGTGTCGCGATGAGGGATGATGGTAGGAGCAAAGCTACAAGGTGGCGATGCATGAATTGCAGATGAATTGCTATCTCGTGAATACTTTGTACAACGAAGAGTTAATTGGGGATCAGTGGCGAACATCGATTAGTTTGAAATACTGTGATTCTGTGCGGGTAGGTTACCACAATGTAACTGTGTATTTTCCATGACGATTTGAGTAAATACACTATCAATTCGTAGGTGCATTTGACAGGATTGTATTTGATCAATCCTAAGAAGAAAAAAAAGTCCTCCGGTCAACAATTCGAATTCGTTATCAGACCTTTAATCTTTTGGGGAAACAAAACCATTGCTGAGATGAACGTGGATTTAATTCCTGCAGAAAAACGAAACCGGCGAAAGATAATTGATCAGGACTGGAAAAAGGCTCGCTGAAACGGTAGCTCGCTTCTCGAATTACCCACTGACTGTTTTTCTTTGATTTCGTCTTACAGCATTGATCCCCCCTCCCAAAATGCCAAGTCTACATTGTGGCTCTTTTTTTCTTTCTTCTCCGTCGTTTCTTTATCTGGCCTGTGTCTGGTTGATTCACCTCTTTATGGGCCCCGTACTAGGTTCTGCCCGCTTGTCGTCCGAAGACTAATGATAGTCGTTTGAAGCTGAGGTAAAGAATATGTTTAACAATATTCTTTTTACCTTAGCTTATTGCTTCGTTCTTATTTTATATTTTTCATATGTAGATCGTTTCTCGCCCGCCTGCATCTTCCCAGGCGATATTCCGTCCTTAATATTACGTTCTAAGTCCCAGTCGGAGTTGCAGTTACTCATACTCTATAAATGTGAACACCTGCACAGGACACGCCCATCGGGAGCACAATCGGGCGGTTGTCCGATCAGAACTGGACCGGACCGGATTCGAGCCTATCGAGCTAGGCTTAGCTATAATGAGTACCGCATCATGGGGAAGCAAGTTTCCGCCCTGGGTCACTTCGGGGATCGAGCCTGTTCTGCTATTGGAGATTGGAGGCCTAAATTGTTCCAGCGAGCGAGTGTCACTCAGGAGCGGGAGTAATTGCTCTATATAAATTATACCGACAATTAGATTAATTACACTAGCACGATAGGACTGGCAGTAGTGCAACTACCACGCCACCGAAGCCTAGCTCTGCCAAAGTTAATTAATTAATCAAGAAAACGGTTACCGCACTCCGGTCCGGCCTGGTTGCTGGCTGGATACACAATTGGTTCCTAGAGCAATGGAACTGCACTGACTCAACCGAACAGTGCCACGGTAGGTAGGAGGTACTCGGATCAGAGTGGCCAATTTGCAAACTGTGCTTCTTGTCTTGAAGTGGTGATCTTTCGATTTGACCGCCTAAGAGTTGATGTCTCAGCTCAGCTCAGGAAGTGAGTACTGGGATGGTGGAATGGTGGTCCATGGTGAGGGTTGAGGTAAGGGTAAGGGTCACCGGGCGAGAATTGTCTTTTACGGCGCGATATTAATCTACTGCGGTCATGAATATAAACACACACAGAATGGCACGAGCTACACGAACGTCAATCGCTGGCCTGGGTTGGGAAGGCATGGGGTAAGATGGGGTAAGCAGGGAAACAAACACTCCGTGACATGATCTGCACGTGCTCTTGGTGACGCCTTTGTAGGTGCAAAGTTATGCCTGGGCATCTGGTGCAGTGGGCAAATATAATTGATTTAACCTTGTTGAATGTTGGTTCTTGGTGGGGTTGCGAGCGGAAATAATCGGAAGTACCGCAATTATGGGCTTTCCGTGTCGAATACGGTTTCTGTGAATAAAATTCTGACAGAAGTAGTCTTAATTATGTGCCGTTTTTGAAAGAAGGTTCTACGATATCTCTAAATATCGCAGGGTCTAGTAGCTAGGTAGAAGTAGGTTCTTCATCGAATAGTAATAAACCAATATTATTGTATTTCGACATGAGACTTGTGCTTTCCTGCTTAAACTTGTCCAAACAAAAATGATGTTTCCAAGTTTTAATTTTTCAACAAGTGATAATTTCTGAAGCGATTTTTTTTGTTGACACCTCAAATACAAAAATAGTTTAGTGTTAAAGAAAAATACGAAATCTTGAAAAATCTTGCTTTTTTTGGTCAGTGTACTCTTGTGTTTCGGTTAATGTTTTGATAGCTCCAGACATTTTATTATTTTTGACTATTTTGTAAAGTTTTAGTCATTGTCTTTTTTCGTCTGTCGGCTTGTTTTTACTGTCGAGCCTTTGCGCCAGCGTTCAGCAGTCGTTCCGGTCCTGTGTGTGTGAGTGGAGAAGGTATCTTCCATACCGTCATTCCTGGTAAATATTTTATTTAAATCAGGGTCGGCGTCACACTTTTAGCCCGAGTGGGTAGTAAGCATAGGGTGAGAATAGGTAATAGAATAGGAATTTGTCTCATTTTCGCAACACACACGCTTGCGTTACATTTACATTAAATCACTTGCGGTGTGTTTGTGCAAATCGAATCGTCGTACATCGATATTTTCAAATGTATGCCCGAGATACATACAAGGCAGATTTCAAATTTATGAAAAGCTCCAAAATTTAGTGGGTAATTACCCACTCGATTATTTTCGAGTGAGTAGTACTACTCATACTACCCATGCTATCCGCCGGCCCTGATTTAAATTACAACCATATAACGGCGGATGTGGTTCATGCTTCTAGCTCATCATCTAGCTCTCGCCGCAAGCTATCTCCGTCGCTACACAACGCAGCTAATACGAGATACCTCGAATCTCCCGGCGCAGTCAAGACAGTGATCGTCAGTCCTTCCGATTCCGTTCGTGGTAGTGATTTAAGAATTTCCCAATCTGCTTCAATGAACAAAATTACTGCGCTCTCTTCTACTGGTACTGTCGACACCACTCCAGCCTGGTCCTGATCCGACCGCATCCGACAGTATCGAGGTTTACTACCAGAACGTCGGTGGCCTAAATTCATCAGTCGACAGTTATCCTACGACGCTACCCCGGCTGCTGTTACGACGTCATAGCCTTGGCCAAGACGTGACAACCCGCAAAGTGTTTTGTTCGACATTTGATGTCTACCGCTGTGACCGCAACAGCCATAAGACGTCGGGTGGTGGTGTGCTTATCGCTTTTCGCCATGGCATAAAAGTCCGACTGATCATGACGATGACCGGTGATTGAGCTCGCTCGCTGTTCCCATAGGCCACACATGTCGTGTATTTCCCACCTGATAGAATTCGCGATTCCAGCCTGATCGATGTACATCTGAAACGAACTGCGAAAAGAGCTGCACTACTTTCAACTTTACCATAATACTAACAGCAAAGCAGACGAGCCTTCTCCAGGCACCTGCAGCACGACGAGTGTCAGCAGAAATCTAAACCTAAGTCGCTCTGGAAGTATGTGAATGAGCAGCGAAAAGAATCCGGGTTGCCATTTTGTATGTCATTAAATGGAGTTGTAGGCACACTAAATAAATCTGCCAGCTGTTCTCCGACAAATTTTCAAGTGTTTTTTCCCGACGAACGCCTTACACTACAACAAGTCGCCGCTGCCGCGAATCTCAGTCCTTCTGTAGAACGCTCCATTAATCGAATTTGCATTGTTAATGCTGCTATTCTTGCAGAAAACTCCAAGGTATCTAGTTCTCCGGTTCCAGATGGTGTACCCTCCATTTTTTGTTAAAAAGTGCATCAGCAATCTTCTTGAACTCCTTCGAGGAGTCTTCGAGCTATCTCTCGCTACTGGAATATTTCCTGCTTGTCGGAAAGCAGCCCACATGTTTTCGGTTCATGAAAAGGGTAACAAATTGAGCATCGATAATTATCGGGAATTTCGTACTTCAGTGCGGTACTCAAACTATTCGAGCTGGTGGTTTTGGACGCAATTTTCTTTCACTGTAAGCACTATATCGCAGACGACCAACATGCTTTTATACCTAAACGATCGACAACGACCAGCCTGCTCGCATTCACAATGTATGTATTCGATGGAAGCACTGATGGACTCCAAACAGATGCTATCTGCATAGATCTATCCGCCGCCTCCGACAAAATCAACCATGATATCGCAATATTCAAGTAAGTTAAACTCCAGTAGTTCCTATCTCGATAGAAGGTAACTCCAAATCAGCATTAAGGACCATCTATCTTCACCATTTCTCGCTACATCCGGCATCCCGCAAGGAAGTCACCAGCCCAGTGATCAGACAGGAAAGTTTAAAGGAAAAAGTAAAACAGTAAGGTAATATTCGGAAATCAAAAGTTATTTATAAGAAAAGCGTGAAAGCATTTAAAATTATACAAGAATCAGGACCCATTCGGTTTCTTTCGTGAAACCTCCGAGAAGTGCCTCACGAGCGGAAATCCCATACCGAATAAACCCAGGAGACCATACGAGGTCAGAGTTGTTTGTAATTACCACGCGGGTCCGGACAATCGTTACCCTCGTGGGAAACAATCGCCGCACGTGGAAAACCAAACCCACCCGTCCAATCTACCAGCTCTAGGAACGCTTTATTCGGTCGCTACCGAGTTCATCCGCCGAACGGTGGTGATCATCCGATCCAGCATCGAGCACATATTCATTCGCCAAGGCACATCGCATGCTCGAGAAATCAACCCATCCACCCCAAAAAGCCGAACGCCGAAGACACCGTCCATTCATCTTGCATCTGACGGTCGGGAAACCCGCACCAACAGCAGATACAGTCATCTCCGGCCAGCTACCAACACACACAGACACGATTTGTAGGTAAAAAAGTTAAGTTTGATTTGATCGAGTCGAGTTCTTGTCGTTCTGATTGGTGCCCCTATAGCCGACCTTGAGAGTTCCGTCTCTCACACTCGAGCTCGCATGTGCAAAAGAGGCCGTTGAGAGCCCACCCCAGACAGTCCCCGTGGCTTGGCCTGGGTCTAGGGGTTTTGTCGAAGTCCGTCGGACCGAGAAGTACAAGACATAAAAGGTACCAATCGAATATTTGGTGGAGTCCTAATTCTTTTAGCCGGCGATTTCCGTCAAATTTTGCCCGTTATTCCACGATCGACACCTGCTGACGAAATCAATGCTTGCTTAAAGTTATCATATCTTTGGTGATATGTTTCGAAAATAACACTTTCCACCAATATTCGTGTTTTTTTTTTTTTTTCCAATTCGTTTATTTGATAAGGCAGGTTTGCGTTAGCTTAAAGGTGCCAATTTTGTTTTGTTTTACATTTTAAATTACTTAAAACTAGGGGATTACATATTGATTAGCTAGGGGGTAATATAATTTTCGTAAGATTAGGGGGTCATTTAGTTTTTATGGCAATATGGTTTGACATTTTTAACAATGAGATTATTGGAGCAAATAATGTTTAACTAAGGGGGAAAATTTATACGACTATCTTAAAAGTAGAAATAATTAGAGGGCGTGATTAAATTTTGTAAAGATTTGGAGACATTAATTAGAGTTATTTTATGTGGTAGTAGAGTTGGGCATTTTCAACGAGATCATATAATATAATAGTTAAAACTAGAAAAGGCAAGAAGAGCTAAATGCTTCATGAAGATATTTGGGGGGGGGGGGGGAAGGGGTGTTACTTCTGTGTATAAGAGTCAGGGGAAGTAGGGTGGACAAACATGGCAGGGGGAGAACATTATTTCAGTTTCAGACTTCGGGAGATCAACGGATGGATTACAGAATCAGGGTGGCCTTCATCAGGAAGAATCATGTACTGGGACGCCGGGTGGTCGTTCTTAAGATGGCAGGGGTTTCTCCAGACGATTTCGTAGTGCGGCTCAGATGTTGATCGGCTACATTTCGAGTTGTGCGTGTGATGTTCGTGCTTTAGGTCCCGTGTTTGTTGGCTCATTTGACAGGGATGTTTTGTGTCGCCTTGGAGTCGCATCAAACCATCGTGGGTGTATGGTACAGGTGGAAGAGAGCGTTTCTGAGAATGATAAGGAAAAAGGGGCAGTTAAAGTTGGATATTGATGGTTTTTATGAAGGTGTATATAAGGGACATATAGAGGACATCGCGGTTGCCAACACATCTCGAACCGGGACGTTGGGTGGTCTTCCTCGGGCCCGGAGGGTGTCCATAAGCCGAGACCTGGCGAAACTGTACTCGGTGCACGCCCAGACTATGTGCTCTATATCGTGATAACCGTCGCCACAAGCGCAGATACCACTCTCCACGAGCCCAATACGTCGGAGATGTGCATCCAGCGAGTAATGGTTCGCCATGAGTCGAGACATCACACGAATGAAGTCACGACCCACATCCATCCCCTTGAACCAAGGTTTCGTCGATACCTTAGGGACTATCGAATGTAGCCACCTTCCTAGCTCCCCATTGCTCCACGAGGTTTGCCAACTTTCGAGGGTTCTCTGATGAGTAATAGTGAAAAATTCGTGGAAGCAAATTGGTCTTTCAAAAACGTCACCTTCAATGGCACCCACCTTAGCTAAGGAGTCCGCCTTCTCATTGCCCGGAATGGAGCAATGAGAAGGGACCCACACCAAGGTAATCTGGAAAGATTTGTCAGATAAAGCACTCAGTAGCTCCCGTATTTTCCCCAAAAAATACGAGGAATGCTTTCCATGTTTCATCGAGCGAATAGCGTCAATAGAACTCAGACTATCCGAGACGATGAAGTAATGGTCTGCGGGTAATGTGTCAATGACTCCAAGGGTATACTGAATAGCAGCTAGTTCTGCGGCGTAAACTGAAGCAGGGTCACTGAGTTTGTAGGAGGCGGTGAACTTTTGATTGAAAATACCGAAGCCAGTGGACCCTTCGAGGTTTGATCCGTCAGTATAAAACATCTTAGAACAGTCGACTTCTCGGAATTTATTATAAAAAATATTTGGAACCACTTGTGGGCGTATGTGGTCCGGAATTCCACTAATCTCATCTTTCATGGATGTGTCGAAGAAAACAGTGGATTCAGAAGTATTTATGAAATGCACACGGTTGGGATTGTAAGAAGAAGGATTAATATTTTGCGCCATGTAGTCAAAGTACAGGGACATAAAACGGGTCTGAGAAATGAGCTCAACAAGCCTTTCGAAATTTTCAATCACCAACGGGTTCAAGATATCGCATCGAATGAGCAATCGATATGAGAGTTCCCAAAATCGATTTTTCAGCGGGAGAACGCCCGACAGGACTTCGAGACTCATCGTATGGGTCGACTGCATGCACCCTAAGGCGATACGCAAACAACGATACTGAATTCTTTCGAGTTTGATTAAATGTATGTTCGCGGCGGAGCGAAAGCAGAAGCATCCGTATTCCATTACCGACAGTATCGTTGTTTGATACAACCTAATTAGGTCTCCTGGGTGGGCACCCCACCATGTTCCGGTTATTGTACGAAGAAAGTTGATCCTTTGTTGGCATTTCTGTTTCAGATACCGAATATGGCATCCCCAAGTACCTTTCGAGTCGAACCAGACCCCTAGATATTTTACTGTGAAGACCTGAGCTATAGTTTGACCCATTAATAGAAGCTGTAGTTGTGCTGGTTCACGCTTCCTAGAAAATACAACTAGCTCAGTTTTCTCCGTGGAAAATTCGATACCCAGCTTAATAGCCCATGCAGACAAATTGTCCAAGGTATTCTGTAATGGTCCTTGTAGATCGACAGCTTTGGGTCCCGTAACAGACACCACGCCATCGTCTGCAAGTTGTCTTAACGTGCAGGAATTGTCAAGACATTCATCAATGTCGTTGACGTAGAAATTGTATAACAGGGGGCTTAGACATGAGCCCTGGGGAAGGCCCAAGTAGCTAAATCGTGATGTCGATAAGTCACCATGCGAAAAATGCATGTGCTTTTCCGACAACAAGTTTAGTAAAAAGTTGTTTAAAGTCGCTGAAAGACCATGCTGGTGCAGCTTCTCTGAAAGAATGTTGATAGAAACTGAATCAAAAGCCCCCTTTATATCTAGGAACACTGATGCCATCTGCTCTTTACTAGCATAGGCCATTTGAATTTCGGTTGAGAGCAACGCAAGACAATCGTTCGTCCCTTTGCCTTTGCGAAAGCCAAACTGTGTATCTGACAGTAAGCCATTTGCTTCGACCCAATTGTCGAGGCGGGATAGGATCATTTTCTCGAACAACTTCCGGATACAAGATAGCATTGCGATCGGTCGATACGAATTGTGGTCGGAGGCTGGTTTTCCTGGTTTTTGGATGGCGATGACCTTCACTTGCCTCCAATCGTGTGGGACAATGTTAGCCTCAAGAAACTTATTAAATAAGTTCAACAAGCGTCTCTTGGCAGAGTCTGGCAGATTCTTCAACAAGTTGAATTTGATTCTGTCTGGCCCTGGAGCTTTATTGTTACACGACAAGAGAGCAAGTGAGAACTCCACCATCGAAAAAGGTGTTTCGTTCGCGTTATCGTGACGGGACGCGGCGCGGTAGATCTTCTGTGCCGGGGCGGAATCCGGACAAACCTTCTTGGCGAAATCGAATATCCAACGGTTTGAATATTCCACGCTCTCATTAGTACTGTTTCGATTTCGCATACGTCGGGCTGTTCCCCAAAGAGTGCTCATCGATGTTTCTCTCGTTAATCCGTCGACGAACCGGCGCCAATAACCGCGTTTTTTGGCTTTCATCAAACTCTTCATTCGCTTGTCTAATGTCGCGTACTGTCGAAAACTAGCGGGTAACCCGTCGTTCCGGAAGGTCTTAAACGCGGCGGCCTTCTCTGCGTACACGTCTGAGCACTCTTTGTCCCACCAGGGATTGGGAGAACGTTTTTGTATGTTCGCGCCGGGTACTGGCTTAGTCTGAGCTTGATTCGCGCTGTCGAGAATCAAGCCAGCCAAAAAGCTGTACTCTTCCTCCGGAGGAAGTTCTTGAGTAGATTCGATGTTGTCGGATATCGCGGCAGCATAGCTCTTCCAATCGATATTTCGTGTGAGGTCATACGAAATATTGATTGTTTCCAATGGCCTTGAGCCGTTATTGATTGAGACTACGATCGGCAGATGGTCGCTACCGTGGGGATCAGGGATTACCTTCCACGCGCATTCTAACTTTAGCGAGGTCGAGCAAAGGGATAAATCTAATGCGCTTGGGCGCGCAGGTGGGGGAGGAATCCGTGTCATTTCACCCGTGTTTAGAATTGTCATGTTGAAGTTGTCGCAAATATTGTGAATTAAAGAGGAACGGTTATCATCATAAAGGCAACCCCATTCCGTACCGTGAGAGTTAAAGTCGCCTAAAACTAGTCGCGGTGCAGGCAGGGATTCTATGATGTCATGTAGCCGGCGATGCCCAATCGCGGTGTTGGGGGGAATATATATGGAAGCTATGCAAAGATCTTTGCCTTTGGTTGTTACTTGACAAGCGACAACTTCAATACCTGTTATCGAGGGAAGGTTAATTCTGTAGAAGGAATAGCGCTTTTTGATCCCCAAAAGCACTCCTCCATAGGGGGTGTCTCGATCCAGGCGAATAATATTAAAGTCGTGGAAGTTGAGATCTATGTCGGAAGTTAACCAAGTTTCACATAATGCAAATGCATCGCAACTCAAATTATTTATTAAAATTTTGAAGGAATCGATTTTCGGGATGATACTTCTGCAATTCCACTGTAGAACAGTGATCAAATCCGTGACCTCGTTCGATGAGTTAGCCATCGAAGGATACAATCGCTGAAAGGAGGGGCCATTTAGCAGTCAACTGCTTCAAAAATGTTCTTACTGTAGGGAGAAAAGCTAACATAAGACTTTTAATTGGATCAGTTATATTGAAAGTTTTTATTATCCAGTCCACAATGTCCGAGAGTTTGATAATTCCAGTGCCGCGATTATTCTCGAACTGAAACAGAGGAACACTTGGGATTTTTGATGTTCCGGGAAGTGCTGGGAACTCCTTCTCTGAGTTTAATCCTCCGAGACCAGGAGCTAATTGCTTCGGTTTGGTTGCAACACTTCCAATAGATGTGACTTTCGGAGTCCCGTCAAGGGATACCTTCTGGCCTTTACAACGAACTTTAGGAGAGGAAATGTTCCTCCTCTTCCTATAACTTCTAGGCGCCCTAGTAGATGTTCCCTCTTGTGGGTCATCAGCCTCGCCCTCGTTAGGAGGCAAGTGAGCATAGATGTTTGTTGAGGTTGGTGGTGTAGCTTTCTTTAGCATTTCTGCGAAAGAACGTTCGGATCGTCCCGCAAGGGAACGTTTTAGTTTATCCCCGCGTAGTTTGTACGCGGGACATGCCGAGATATCATGCAGATTCTCTGCACAGTAAGGACACTTCTCAGCATTCTTACTGCACGAATCATCTAGATGATTCTCCCCGCATTTTCCACAGCGGGCCTTATTGCTACAATGGGTGGCTGTGTGACCCAATTGTTTACACTTTGTGCAATTCATGACCCGCGGCACAAACAGACGCACAGGCAGACGAACCTTGTGCAAGAGGACGTAATTTGGCAAAGCGGTACCAGCGAAGGTCAACCGATAAGAGTTTGATTGGGGGTACGTTTTTGAACCATCCCCCGCAACTACTACTGAGTGCAAACGCTTGCACTCGAGTATTTTCACTGGCTGAAGTATGCGGTCTCTAAAACGGCCAACCCCGTACTGCAGCAGATCCTCGCATGTCAAACTGTCATCGGTGACAACGCCTTCAGACTGTACTTTTACAGCTGGAATATACACGTGATAGTCCTTCGTAAAGTGCTCGCAGCAAGCAATATCGTTTGCCTGCTTTGAGTTAGTCAGCACGACCCTCAGCCTGTCTGAGCGGACCTTTTTTATTTCGGTCACAGCCGAGAACCGTTCCGTCAGGTCTTTTGAAATCTGTAATAGATTCAGCGATTTTGTTTTGGGCCGAAAGAAGACCACAAAGGGACCGGTCGAGAGCTCTGGATATTGTTTGGGTCGGGGGAGAGCCTTAGGAGTCGACTCGATCTCCATTTGGCCATCCGGGGAGGAAGCCATCGACACCGTCAATGCACGGGGTCAGCACCCGCGCAGACGGGAAAAAGCCGTAAATGTATCAAAAAGGTAGATTTCACTTATCTGTATACTCGTTTCCCACGACGCACCAGTCCAGCTTAAATAGCTGGTTATTGTTCAATCCTCGCTTTACGAACAAAAGGTTGAGGAATGTGGCCTAACGGTTAACACACGCACAAAAGAATAAAAGTCCAAACCTCGAAGAGGCAGAGAATGGCAAAATAACCTTGAACGCGGATTACTGCACTGTTCTTTTTCCAACAGACCGAAAACAAAACACTTCTATCTCGATCGAGCGATGCGTAGAGACTGAGGAATATTCGTGTTCTCTTATTGAATGATGAATCTTCGCAACATTTTTCAAAGCAAATTTTGAATATTGGCAATGGCCAATTTCCAGTGGATCGTGATACAGGTTGTATATCGTTACCACCTCATTTTTACCAGGTGATGTCTTCATTGGAAGATCTAATTAAACAGACGTTTCCAAGCATATCGACGAACTTCAAAAATCATAAGTGACTTTGCGAACGCGCTATATTGGCACCAAAAAATGATAACGTTAACCGAATCAATGAACAAATTCAGCAACAACTGCCTGGTCCAGTCACAACATACAAATCTGTTGATACAGTATTGAGGGATTACGAAGCAGTGAATTATCCGATCGAGTTCTTGAATTCATTGGATCCATCCGGAATGCCACCACATCAATTGTTTTTGAAAGTCGGATCACCAATTATACTACTGAGAAACATTGATCCGCCGAAATTGTGTAACGGGACCAGACTTTCCGTAAAAAAATGATGCCAAATTTTATTGAAGCAACGATTCTAACTGGTAAAGTTAAAGGCGAACATGTACTCATTCCACGCATTCCAATAATTTATTTATTTATATATTTATTTAAACTTCTTTCTTCATCTGACCTATAATGGTTTTAATGAAGGTGGAGGAGGAAAAGCCCATTTGAAGATGGATCTTCAAATGCGCGTAAAAACCTCACTATCTTTTAGCACACACATGGTTAACAAAGTTCCACATTACATTTATCTTAACTAAATAACAATCAATCTTAAAATATTTCTTCATGTTTATCTTATATGCTAAGTAAGTCGTCTAAGCCTATCTTTAAAAACTTGATACAGAAAAGTCGAAATATTCATAAACCTCATCAAATACATTGCACATTGCCCTAATGGGCTCGTTCTGGCCATATTCAGTACGTTGAAAGTCAAGTCTTAAAAAGTCTCGCGATCTTAAATATCTAGGGGGCACGTTAACATTAACCTGTGATAATATATCTACACGGTGTATTTATTAGAACAATTTTATGCAAAAAAATTCAGCATCTCTGAAACTTCGGAATATGAAAGAATGGGCTTTCCCCGTTCATTTGAAACTAAGATCAAAATAATCCGTCGGGGGGTCAAGAGCAACTTTTTTTTGAAGTTTTTTTTCGTAACGATATAGGTTTTACTACTGGAGCTAGTTCATATTCCTGTCCCTAGATGGTGCTTTATACATTCGAACAACACTAAAAATGAGAATTTGATAGAAAACTTAATTGTCTACAAGTTTGTTGACCACTAAAAATTGATCTGAAATTATCCGGAAAAGTTTGCTTAAGATTTTAACAAAGTTATATCTAAGATAGTTGCACACGAGGCCTAGTGGTTTGGAAATATGTTTTCTCGCACTTATTATATTACCAAAAAAAAAATAATTGGGTTTTAGTGGTATAAAAATATTAGACGAGATTCATTACGTTGACAATTATAATTGAACTGAAAATTAGGATGTTTGACAGAGTCAGAAAACTATTTGTGCTTTTGGTTTGTAATATTTCCCGATAGGTTCGAAGGGACTACCATTCATCGGAAGGTATTGCATGGTTACAAGGGTTTTCTTACATTGATGTTTTGTTACACGGGTGTTTTAGAAAGGACCATACATTGTATAATTTAGGTTATGATCGCTTAAGCCAGCTATTATAATTCCGTTCAAGACGAAATGTTGGGATACACCGTTTCTAGTTTTACGCAAACCACAGCAGTAACTGTCCAAATTAGTGGCTAGTGTGAAATGATTTATTCAAATTTTCTCCGCAAAGCATATTATGGCAGTTGGATTTTACGGCCATTTCCTATCAATTGTCGTTACTAAATTGATCCTAGAATATGCGATATGTATTACTTTTGAAAACAAAATATGATTTGATTACAACAATAACATTATATACATAGAAGTTCTAGAATATATCCCAAAATAAATTATCTTGATCCAAAAACTCAAAGTTTTTCGTTCACTGTTTGTCACATTACGTTAATATTGATAACGGATAATCAGCGTTTTGAACCAAGCGTTGCAATGAAATCCGCAAAATATTGCAATGGTGCGTTAAAAGTTTCATTGAGTTTGTTTAAATATAAAGGTTGAAGTTCAGGACAAGTCAATTTTATACGAAGATGCTAACAGAGTAGGAGATTCATGTAAGAATAGTTATCAGTCATCCCTGAGAACAATCGAAAAAATGAAAAAGATGGCATACATAATTGAAAAGGCTGTTTCTGCGGGAGGAATCACTTACCATCATGAAAAAGAATATTAATATCATACTAGTTTGGTCAACACTTATCTAAAACTTCTCATCACAAAAATATGAATGGTGCCCTGTATCAGGGAATTATAATTTTCAGCTAAAAGATGACTTTTCAAGCTCTCAAATTCCGCTGAATTCACTATTGAACTAAACACAACTATTTGGCAAATAAAAAAAGTGCTTGTGAATTAACCAACCACTAGGTCTTCTGTGAAACTAACTTAGACTTAGAATTCGTTAAAATATTAAACTACTTTTCGGGATAATTTCAAGTCGGTTTTTAGTTGGTAACAAAGTTGTAGACAATTAAATAATCTATCAGATTCTCACTTTTAGTGTTGTTCGAATGTCTAAAACACCATCTAGGGGCAGAAATATGAACTAGTTCCATTGTAAAATCTATGTTTTCACAAAAAAAAACTTAAAAAAAAAGCTCTAGACCCCCCCGACGGATTATTTTGATTTTGGTTTCAAATGAAAGGGGAAAGCCCATTCTTTCATATCCTGAAGTTTCAGAGATGCTGATTTTTTTTGCATAAAGTTGTTAAAAAAAGACACTGTGATCTGGGGCATCTATCTTACTAGTTAGAAGCTTTCCAATAAAAACAGCTCTAGATATATTTCTTCTTTTGGCAAGGGTATCCATGTCTAGTAAACGGCAGCGATCGACATATGGTGGTAGCTCCATCGGGTTTTGCCATGGTAAAGATTTGAGAGCGTAACGAATGAACCTGGCTTGTACTGCTTCAATTCTATTTGTCCAAACACCCGTGTAAGGACTCCAGACGACAGCTGACGCTTCGAGAATAGAACGGACCAGAGAGAAGTACAGAGATCGCAAACAGAACGGATCGGTAAATTCTTTTGCGATTCTTATGATGAAGCCAAGGTTTCTATTTGCTTGGGATATAATGTTTGAATAATGATCTTTGAAGGTCAACTGTGAATCCAGCAGCACGCCAAGGTCTCTTACAACTGACACTCTTTCGAGTGATTGTCCTGAGATCGAATAATTCCAAGGGATTGGATTTTTTCTGCGAGTAAATGAGATCACAAAGCATTTGGACACACTGAGAGTTAAAAAATTACGAGTACACCAATAATAGAAAGCATCTAAGTGTCGCTGTAGTGCCATGCAGTCTTCTATGGAACTATGAAGAGAAATAGTTTCAGATCGTCAGCGTAAATTAGTTTGCATCCCTTCGGTAAAATAAAGCAAACGTCATTGAAGTACAGGGAAAAAAGTAAGGGTCCGAGATTGCTTCCCTGGGGGACTCCCGACATGTTGATGAAACTATATGACTCATGGTTTCCTAATTTTACTGATAAGGATCGGCCAACAAGATATGACTTGAGCCACTCCGTGAAGTTTCGAGATGCACCAGAGTGATCGACGCGATCAAATGCCGCTTTGAGATCCGTATAGATAGCATCTACTTGGGCCCCAGACTCTATATGTTTAATACACTGCGAGGTAAACTGAGCTAAATTCGTAGTTGTGGATCTAGCTGGGAAGAAGCCATGTTGTTCTGATGATATGTACGTTTTAGTTGCTCTGAATAGTACATTCCCTACTACAATCTCGAATAGTTTCGATCCTGCGCAATAAGAGGTGATGCCGCGATAGATTGCCGCATCCTGTTTATCACCTTTTTTAAAAACGGGAAACATGACCGATTTCTTCCAACATAGCGGAAACACTACTTGTGAAAGCGATTGATTGAAGATTAGTTTCAACGGAGCACACAGTGTGCTTGCACATTTCTTCAGGATTATAGCAGGAATCCCATCCGGTCCAGCTGAAGTTGATGACTTCATTTTTCCAATAGCCGCAAGAATATCTTCGTCGGAAAAGCTAATGTTACTTAGGTTCAACACATCTCAAGGAACATCGCGTATACCGCATTCAATTTCAGTTTAGGAGGCCGAAGCCTTTTTAAATACACTTGAAAAATGCTTCGCAAACAGATCGCAGATATCACGAGGTGTGTTTTCAGATTCGTCTGCCAGAAACATACTGGAAGGAAGTCTATTCTCCTTGCGCTTTCCATTTACAAAAGACCAAAAGTTTTGGATTCCGTTTAAGATTGGATTGAATTTTCGAAACATGTCTGGAATAAAGAAAGCGGCTGTACGATTTATAATTGCTGCTGGCGATAATAAACTCCTGCTTTGTGAATGGGTTTCGTCTGTTTGTATAATGGCGGAGTGCTGCTGCTTTCCAACTTTTGAGCTGTCGAAGGCGCCGATTTGACCAGGGAGGCTTATTGCGAGGACTAGGTGCCGGAACATGTACTCTGAACAAATCTGTTAAGGTGAGTGTACACCTATCTACAGCAACGTCAACATCTATTGCGTGATTTAGCAGGTTCAACCAGTCGATATTCTGTAGTGAGTTGTTGAGACCAAGAATATCGGCTTTTGAAAAATTAAAACTTCGGTCTTCAAGGATCTCATCGAAAGAAATCCGCTGGGGGCAAACCTGTGTCACTGCGAGAAGTGAGTCAATATCGACCAGCGGCTCGTCTGCTTCAAAGATATAGCAGTTTTTCGAAGCTTCCTCGTTGACAAACAGCAGATCTAAGGTTCGATTCCGTTTGTTAGTAACTGTACACATTTGTGACATGTTTAGTATGGCCATCCCATCGAGCAAAGCAATACTAGACCTTGAGAAAGTAGATTCAGATGGATCTGGAGAAGCGTAGCCAGAATAAGTGTATTTCCATATAAGCCCAGGCTGGTTATAATCGCCAAACAGTAAATGAACAGCGTTTGGTTCCAAAGAGTTAGTGATATCAAGCGCCGTATCGACATGCGCTTGAATAACGTTAGCGTCATCAGCAGAGCTCGGAGGAAGATACACAACACCTACACATATATTTGCACCTTGAATGTGAATATTTACACACAGTTGCTCAATACCGTTGTTGTTAATTGTGTTTCGTTTTGACGATAGCCGGTTGGATACCGCGATAAGAACACCACCACCTCGCGTTTTTCCAGTACTTGATGGATGTAACTTGGTCCTAATAGCTGAATCGAGTTGATTTGATCGTTCAACCATGTTTCAGTTAAAACAATCACGTCATAATCAACATCCGTGGCAGCAACGAACAGCTCATCGATTTTCGTACGAAGTCCTCTCACGTTCTGGTAATATGTTCGAAGTTGATCACACATATTATCATCTGACGACAGCATACGTGTACGTTGAGGGCGATTGATAGCAATGGTAGTATCCACCTGCGGAGGAGATGGATTTTCAACGGGCGCAGCATCAACATATCCAACTTCGGAAGAACATATACACTCTTTATTTTTACCTGAGTAAACCGAAATTGAACTATTATGATCTTCGGGTTCACTGTTTACATATCCGCATATTGTGTCCATCAGTTGTCTGCAAATGGAGTTTATTTTGAGGAGGTGCAGTACCTAGCGAAACTTCGGCGGTACATATACCCTCCCTGGCTTTACCTGGCAGAGCAGGAGTTTCTACTAGCTCTTTTATTCCTGTGAAGTCATTCAAGTCTGATGTGTTATATTGTGGTTCATCGTTGATCTGCAATTCAATCTGACTACAGTGTGGTGCAGTATCAATCCTAGCTTCAGGCGGGCATATACTGTTAATATATTTACCTGACAGAGCAGGAGTGTCGACTAACTCTTCCAATCCAAAATTGCTGGCAATCGTATGATGGGCTGATTGCTATGCAGTATAGTCTATTCGCTGCCTAGATTTCTTCAGTCTTTTCAGGTAGATCGGGCAGTCTGAACTCCGCAAAGAATGATCAATTGCGAGCTGATTATCCTTAGGCTGATTGTTCCTGTAGATATTCGCGTTACAGCAGTTCACACATTTTGTGGATTCCGACGTGCATTCCTTTCCATTATGTTCTTCCGCGCATTTAGGACAACGTAACGGTTTCGTGCATGTTACTGCAATATGGCCGTATTCACAACAACGATAACAGCGAAGGACGTTTATATACTCGTACACTCTGCATCTTTCCCAGCCAAGATTAACACGCTGTACTGTCAATAGCATCTCAAATGTTCTGGCGTCGGTTTCAATGATCACCGATCTTAAAGCTTCATCCTGCTTCTGATGTTCTACCAGTCGAATGATTTTTATTTTTAGCAGTTTCAAATATGTTATTTTGCTTTCTGAGTTTTTCAATTAGGTTTTCCTCGCTAATATCGTCAGAAAACCCTAATATCTCCACCCTAGGTTTTAGCGCAGTCTGGATTTCGACCTCGTAGTTGTCTTGAAGAGTAGACTTTGCCAGCATGAGATGCTTTTGAGCCGCCGCTTGAGCGTCACATCGTATAACCGCATATCCGTTTTCCTTGAAGAATACTTCCTTTACTGCAAACTGCACCGGGTCGATTTTCATCCGTATGATGCTTTTAGTTGTTTCGGCACTTTGGTTTGATCAGAACCGTTTGCTCAAATTTGTTCGAAGTGTTGGGCTTGGCAGGAGCGTTACCGTCGGAGTTGCATAAGTTTTTTGGCTGTGCAGCTATCTTTCCGGTACTGTTAATGCGACGTCGACCTGACCGTAATAGACCACCACTATCACTGTCGTTCGCAAGGTCTCCAAGTAGAGGTCTTTTGTTGGCTGGTAAATCATTTGAGGGTAAACCAGTTCATTTTCGTTTGAGATTACTTGATTTCCCCGATAATACGCTGGCAAAACTGCATCCGTCGCTCAATCCACTAGCAGCCTGATCGTGATTTAAATTGAGGTTTTTAATTCTGGAAATAACGCTCTCAGCAATGCGATTTTCCATAGCCTGTACCTGCTCTTCCAATGCAGCGATTGCCTTAAGGGTCAGATCATTCATTCGATTTTCCTGCTGCTTATTCATATCGGTCATAGCATTTAATATATCAGTGCACTTATTCTGCACATCAACCAGACAAAGCTACCAACTGATATGCCATTTGAATTTAAACGTCTGCAGTTTCCGGTTCGGCTTGCGTTTGCAATGACCATCAACAAGGCGCAAGGACAGTCATTGAAGTTTTGCGGTGTCAACTTGGAAAATCCATGTTTTTCCCATGGACGATTATACGTTGCTTGCTCGAGAGTTGGAACACAGTTGTTTATTTGCGCTCCAGGTGGCAAAACTAAAAATATTGTTTATCCGAATGTTTGAATTAATTTGGGCTGTTGAATTGAATTTAAATTATTCAATTAATTTATTCAAATAAATTTTCGAACGCAATACATTGAGTTCATTTACTTATTTCTTTTTCAATGAGGCGTAGCGAAGCGCGCCGGGTAAAAGCTAGTCATTATATAAAAATAGGAGGAGGAGATATCTGACAGCCGCCTAGCCAAACCCAAGTCTCAATTAAACGCAAAAGTCGCATCAGCCCTTGGCTACACCACTTCCGGAACCCTGAAAAATTTTGCTTGGCGTCCCCTCCGAATGTTTGTCGAAGACTGACCATTCTACTCTCCATATGCCGGGCATATGGAGAGTAGAATGGAGTCAAATAGGTATGGGGGTAAAATAGGTATAAGGCATTATCTTTGCTGTGTTTTTGCAGAGGTCACTCATCTTGTTAGGTACACGGACTGTCATTTCGGTTATTACCTTGGATCAGCTGTATTAGTTACGGTCTAGTTTATATTTTCGCGTGTTGTTCTGCGAAAACGTATTGTCTTTCGTCCTCAGTACAGTACATTTAATCTATGTAAAATTGTCAAGAGGGATTTTTCTTCCGTAAATATTAATGCTGAAAACGAGTTTTGCATTGGTTTTTCGATATTTTCGTTTTTTAAAAAAAATACGGACATCAACATGAAATATACGCACAGACTGACTGATCGTTTCGCAGCTAAGGTAGCACGTGAGCTGGAATGAATAACATCAATTCCACACTCTGGTGATGACGAGGATACCGAAGGAGTCATTCGCAAGTACAAAGCCGGACACAGGTACCGAAAAAACATGTTTTTTTAACATCAACAACATCATTTACCACTTCTCATTTTCTTACCTTAATGACGTCAATTTCGTTTTTATTTATTTATTTATTTATTTCCATTTTTCATCTGACCCATGTTGGTCTACATGAAATTTAATGTTGTTGTATGGGAAAAGCCCATTTCAAGGTTCACTTCAGAAGCAGACCTCGAATGCGCGTAAAAACCCATAATCTTTTCGCATGTTTTTCCTACAATAACAATGAACTGACACTACAAATTAACAAAATTACATACAAGGTATACAGCATTTCAATAACATTACAGAAATATTTTCACATAATCTTATAAGCTAAGTCAATCTCCTAAGTCTATTCTTGAAAACATCACTAGAAACATAAAAATCGAAATGGTCATACACACTATTGAAAACATTACACATCGCCCTTATGGGTTCGTTCTGACCGTACTCGGTGCGCTGAAAGTCTAGTCTTAAAAAGTTACGTGATCTAAGGTTTCTGGGGGGTACGTTAATGTTGATTTGTGAGAGAATATCTGGGGCATCCATTTGGCCAGTCAATATTTTCCCAACAAATATCGCTCTGGATGTATTTCGACTTTTTGCCAGAGTTTCCATATCGAGCAGACGACAGCGATCAATGTATGGTGGTAGCTCTGTTGGGTTACGCCACGGCAAATTTCTAAGAGCAAAGCGGAGGAATCTTGCTTGTACTGCTTCAATTCTGTTAGTCCAAATGCTCGTATAAGGACACCAAATGGCTGCGGAAGCTTCCAGGACAGACCGAACAAGTGAAAAATACAATGCCCGCAGACAATGTGGATCAGTAAACTCGTTGGCGATTCTTATTATGAAGCCAAGGTTTCTATTTCCCTGTGCTATAACGTGAGAGTAATGGTTTCTGAATGTCAGTTGCGAGTCCAGGAGTACACCAAGGTCTCTGATAACTGACACTCTCTCTAGCAATTGGCCGGCGATGTTGTAGCTCCAGAGAATTGGATTTTTTCTGCGCGTGAAAGATATTATAGAGCATTTGGACACACTGAGAGCCAACAAGTTGCGATTACACCAGTTACAGAAAGCATCTAGATGTCGCTGAAGTTCGATGCAGTCCTCTATTGACCGCACAATGAGAAAGAGTTTGAGATCATCAGCATATATGAGTTTGCACCCTGGGGGTATAACATAGCAGACGTCGTTGAAGAATAAAGAAAAAAGCAACGGTCCGAGATTGCTCCCTTGAGGTACACCCGACAAGTTGATGAAGCTATATGACACGTTACTTCCCAATTTCACGGACAGAGAACGATCTACGAGATATGATTTAAGCCATCCTGTAAAATTTGATGGAGCACCCAGTCGCTCGATCTTTGCCAGAAGAAGAGAGTGGTCTACACGATCGAAGGCAGCTTTAAGATCAGTGTATATAGTGTCTACACACCTAGAAAAAATAGTGTAATTTTACGTCTCCTGACCCTGACATATACGAGCATCAAAAATGATTTAGTTTTACGTTTGATTTTAATTTTACATGACGTTTAATTTCGTAAATCATGTAATTTTACTCCACATACAGCGTTTGTTCTGAATGGTAGGAAGTGTAATTTTATGTTTTGCGCATGTAAAGTATACGTTTCATGTAAAATTAAACGGAACACGGTAATGTTCCGTCATATCGTAAATTACGGTTTGTTGAATTGTGTCATGTTTGCAATTACGTCAACGATAAAATTCAGATTTTTTTGGTGTGTACTTGTGATCCATCTTCGATGTTTTTAATACAGTACGATGTAAATTGGGCTAGATTGGTGGTTGTTGACCTGCCTGCAAAAAAACCATGTTGGTCCTTCGATATGTATGCTTTGGTCTCACGAAAGAGCATATTTCCTATTAGGATCTCAAACAACTTTGATCCAGCGCAGAGCGAGGTTATACCACGATAGTTCGCAACATTTTGCTTATCACCTTTTTTAAAAACGGGAAACATTACTGATTTTTTCCAACACACGGGAAACACTGATTGCGAAAGTGATTGGTTGAAGATTAGTCGAAAAGGTGTACACAATGCGCTTGCGCATTTTTTCAGTATAATGGAAGGAATCCCATCTGGCCCCACCGATGTAGAGGACTTTAACTTGCTTATGGCAGCCATAATGTCTTCGTCAGTAAATTGAATGTTTCCAAAATTGATTACATCGTGAGGGACATCTTGAAGGTCACAGTCCACCTGAGTTGAGCTAGCCGATTCATTTTTAAACACACTCGAGAAATGTTTTGCGAACAAATTACAGATACCGCTGGGAGTATTGGACGTTTCACCTGCGAGGAACATACTGGAAGGAAGCCCATTTTCTTTACGCTTCCCATTCACAAAAGACCAAAACTGTTTTGGGTTTCGTTTTAGGTTCGATTGGGTTTGTGCTACGTGTCTTGAGTAGAGAAAGCGGTTATATGTTTTGTAGCTGTTACTGGCTATAGTGAACTCCCTTTTTGTGATTGGGTTTCTTCGAATAGTGTAATGTCGAAGCGCAGCAGCTCGCAATCTTTTCAGTTTACGTAGCCGGTTGTTGGACCATGGTGGTTTTGTTCGGGGACGAGGTGCAGGCACATGTATACTGAAAAGCTGTTTTAACACCAGTGAGAGTTTTTCTACGGCAGCATCTACATCGATCGCGAAATTCAAGAAAGTCTCCCAGTCGATTGTTTGTAGTGAGTTATGAAGCCTAGAGAAGTCAGTCTTCGAAAAGTTGAATTCCCTGACATCCTCCATCTCGTCATAGAGAACCAGCTGCGGACAAATCTGCGTTATCAGAAGATATCTGCAGAAGTAATACTCTTCAAATAAAAGTTGAACCGGTGATTTTCTAGGCTTGTACATTGTTTAATTTAACATCGAATACCTATCCCTATACCCAGATTTTAAAAACATCAAAAAAGTACCTTCGCCTTATTGGATGTGGCTTGAAAAATATTTAGCCAGGCATAAAACCAAAACGTTGCCAGATGTATAACCTTTTCAACGAGTGCTTGTTTGTCAAAATCAGTGCAAAAATACCATCGCACGAGCTTTCCAAAGAAAACTGATCTAATTGACCCCACTCTACTCTACTGGGGATACACAACAAGATAAGAAAATTAAAAGATTTGAGGATTCATAGATCCATTGATCCAAAAATCCAAAGATCCACTATTCCTAAATTCGAAAATCCATAGATTCGAAGATCCGAAAGAGTCGAATGATCTGAAGGTCTAATGGTACAATACTCGAAAAATCCAAAAATATAAATGAAACGGTAAATTCAAATAAAACTCAAGCTTAACGATCTAGATATCAAAAACTTTAAACATTCAAGGATCCTAAGCTCCAAAAATTCAGGAAAATCGAAATCCTGTGTTTCAGCTCATTTTTTATAGAATCACGTTTTCTTTACTGCAGTACTGTTAACATGGTATCAAAGATTTTTTACGAACCCATAAACAGACACACCAATGCGCACTCAACGGGAGTCTTAAAAATACAACTCCGATCCATAAACTGAATAGCATGCATTAGATGGAATAATCAGCGAGGTTACAAAGTTTGAATTGACACATTATCAAAACTGACCCAGACGCGAAACGTTACTGTGAAATCAAAGGCATGAAAGTCGCATACGGAATTCTATTTATTATCTCTGTACTAGTAATTACCAACAAAATAGCGCTACATTATTGTGAACGTATCCAGATCGTCCCGGATATAGACCGATAGCTAGAGATGGAAACACGATAGAATGGAAGAATACTGATTCTCCGTTTATCAATTATCCTGAAATTATTCACCCCCGTTACGCTGATATCATGTTTTTGCCATTCATAATTCAGGGTCAAACCATAACTGTTCCAAACCTCTCAATTTACGGAGCCCTGTTTAAAATTAATAGTGCCCAAGCGACACTGTCTAGATTACCTCCATAAAGGTATAAAAAATTTACTTACAAGCTGACACGCGTCTCCATTATTTACATGATTTAACTAAAATTATCCGAACCTTCGACGCAAAACTTTTCTTCCTTCGGCATACCCAGCCCGAACTCAGCTACCTTCTCTGCACATAAGTAATGTTTGATCTGCAGAAAGAAAAGAACATTGCCCTCGTCCCCAGCAGTCCAAAATAAAAGATCACTTTTCGGCGGGAAACCACAGCTGCACCAGACAGCCTACTGAGGCTTCCTTCGGCGTCAGTCAGCCTGGAAGCTGCGATGATACCCACGCAAGTGGTCACCATCCAAAGCCCACCGCGATCCTGATGTGGCCGTTTTGAAGATGACAACAACATTGGAAAGAACAACAAACAGACGTGCAACAAAGCAAGAACCGGCTTCAGGTCGAAAATCGTCTTCCACACACACTTCGACAGCAGCAACAGAATTAATGCACCAGAAAAGAAACAAAAATCTTATCAAACGGGACACTCGAGCCCGAAAGTGGGGCAATCGAAACAGGTTTTTGGGCTTTTTGTTTATTTTTTCGGGTTTGTATTTTTTCGGGAGAGGAAAACTGCTGGGCGCTGAACTCGACCGACAGTGCATTTGTGGTTTGCGCCGAGATTAATTCTTCTTTCGGTTGCTGATGGGCGTGGGTTTCCGTTGGCACCGGAGTGTTACTTTGTGAAGGAAGATGCGAAACGCAAAACTGAGTATAATTGACGAACTTAATTTGGGATAATGTTTAGCAGGGTGAAGAGTAAGAAGTTATACCGCTATGATTAGTTCAATGCATCGTCCGTTCGAGCGGCCTTATACGAAATGATATACAAACTATTCTATAGTCTAACTACACCTGTTCACATATGTTGCAAACTAATAATAACGACGAGCAATTTTTCATTCAAAGCTCGTTCGCTTTGATGAATACTGCCAGCAGATTTTTCAGATTAGCTCCAACCCGCCACTATGCCTTATATAATCAGATTTGCAATTCATTACCACCACGAGAAACCTTGCTCCTTAGTAGAAGCGGTTATTATTGTTCTAACGCTTCAGAATCACCATCATTTCCATACGCTTAGACACCGGAGACATACAAATATCGTCACTATGCTAATGCACATTGAGCCCTTTTCCCGCACAATCGAATCCACTACGCGGCAGCTAGTTCCCCCCACCCATCGAGCCCCAGGAGGACTAACTAATGAGTTAGTTAGAGTGAATAATTGTAGTTCTTTTTTTCTTCTGTTGTAGTCGATGCATGCAAACTTCACGATTCTATTCACTCGTTTGTAGCTTAGCGCGATTCGTTCCTAGTCGAAATGCCAAGAAGGTGCAGAGTTGAGACCCATCAGAGAAGATGACGACTCCATCGCCCGTCGAGTGGATGAGTGCTGCAACTAAACAACTACTTTATTCGCTGCATGCACTAGGAATAATTCATTTAAAGCGATGCATAAACCAACCGCCCCTAGAGTACCATACGGGTCCACTCCTGCCGGAGGCGAAGGCTCGTATGCGGCGGTAAGTCTTGGTCGGTGGCCTAGAACAAGACTCGTACGTCGAATGTGGCTTTTTATTGCGCAGGAACAAAACGACACGCTAAGTAATAACTTCGCTGGCTTGTTTTATTTTACTTTTTCAATCAAATGATAATTCCTCAGAAAGGGACAGAAAGATGGTTAGCGGTGGTAGCGGGCGGCCTAGTGTGTGTGGCGATTGTTATGCAATCTGCTCGCCAGCAATCAATGCTCAAGGTTATCAATCTTTGCTGCTGCTGGTGCTGCGGTATCAGAACAGGCTAATTCTGTCGCGGCGGGGAAAATAGTACACGCCGGGGCACATTTGTAGGTAATTTGTGAAAATTTTATTGCCATAAGATTCAGTGCTGAAACCAGCATGCGTGTGTCGTTTGGTGGGACAAGCTTCGACTAAGGGATATTGTCGAAGCGCAGTCACTGCACCAGACCGTTGCTTGCGGCTACTAAATTGCACGACAACCACGGGGGTCACTATCCGTCTTTTGCGCCCGCTAGCCACTGCTGCTGCTGTCGTATAAGTATGATAGGGTCTGCGGCGGAAAGACTGAGTTTACATTTAATTAGTTTTAAAATTGTCCCCGTCACATTACCAGCAGGACTTGCTGCGTTCTTCTGATGATGATGATGGTGGTGGCATGAGAACGAAGTTGCGCCGAAGATATTTCATCTAGTGTCATGCACAGTCGACGATTTGCAGTTCACAGGCCAAGGGGTTTACGATGCAATTCTTTACGTTTTATTATATGATTTTTATTGTAATACAAGTTCCGACTCTATACCACCTAAGTAATAGCATAATAGGTATAAATAAACGTTTGGTAGTTAGTTTCAATCGACAGTCTTGATTAAGTGCCGTTTATGCTACAAAAATTATGCATGATTAAAATTACAACAACGATCCATAAAGTAAAAGACTCATTCCACAAAATGAAACTAGAAAACACTAAACAAGTTTTAATGATCCATACAATGTTGAAATCCATGGTGTAGAATAAATTTTGCAGTAAAAAACCAAATTAAATTTCCAAACTTTGATATTTATTCTATAGAGGTTCTTTGTTTGCCTCCCAGGACATTACTTGAGACAAGTCAGATGCATTAGGTATTCACATGTGTCGTGTGAACTATTTGGATTTCTAACTAGTGCTAATTTGGGTACTGGTTTAGACACATCGTCTAACTAGACCCAGTTGGTGCAAGTTACTGACAAGGTGAATTCGAAACACAAAAATAATACTTTATCCTATAGACATTGCTTAAAATAGCTGTATATTAAAGGATGAACAAGGAATAAATGCAGCACAGTAGCTTTACTATCACAATCAGTAACGGTATTATTCTAACCGAAGATATCGAGTGCTATCAACAGAGGGGTACGAGAGGCACAGGAAGGTTGACGAGAGCTGACTCAAAGGACTCAGGAATCAATAGCGACTGGCTCAAAGAGCACGTTAGATATGTTGATCGGAGATTTGTGCCTTGGCGTGATTTGTCTTTTGATTGTGGGAAGGATTAGGGAAGTGGTTAGGTTAAGGATAACGAAAATAACGACACAGAGAACATATGCAATACGAAAGTATTATTCACTCCCAAGGGAATAAAAGACACTTCTCGCTGAGTGGATATATCAAGACCCCCGAGGGCATATTGAGATAATTCGAGAAATTTGTATTTGTGAGCATATAAATTCATCTGACAAATTGTCTTAATGAATAAAAAAACTTAAAAGCTAATAGAACGACAACACTACCAAAGTGATATTGTCATTCAAATATGGCCAAACTATAGCTCTTTACCACACTGGGTGAGAAACAGTAGCATATCCTTGAGTTTCAGTTCTCTGTTCATCTATATATGGAGAACCAAAGATCCGGATATACAATTGCATTACTGCAGAGCAGTTACATATCAAATGATATAAATCGGATTCACAAAGATTACATAAATAATACTCAGCACGCTGAATAGTAGGGGAATGTGTTCGGTTGTTGGCACACTTTCGTTTTTGACTCACAACATTACTCCAATTGAACAATATATGCGAAGAAGCATACCAATGGAAAGCTAGAGGCATTAGCTAATAACTGATGAAAGAAATTAATTAATTCTGTCAACATGAAAAATTTTATTAACAATTTCGTAAATTGATAATTTTTTACCATTTTGAAAAATGTGGTCGGTTGTCGGCACCCTAAGAAAATTTACTAAAAATGGAAAAATATGAATGAAAATCATCAAGATTCAAAGGGAAAAGGAAATTTTTTCATTTCAACAACCATCAAAGGCATTTTGAACAACATTCTTCATCAGAACCACAATCTGTGTATGTGAACAACTGGTGCGAATATTACGCACTGGCACTGGATCGCATTCACTGCAATTGAATGAGTTTCAGGCAGCCCATTTTTTGACCAAAGCTTCAGACAAATCAGATAGAAGCCAAAGAGGGAGGAAGCTAATCGATAACCCCGTTACACCCCTCCCCCCCCCCCCTCCACAATTTTTGGGTCGTGACAATCTGGTATATGCAGTGTGACCCAGCGGTAAAAACACGACCAGGTGGGTTTTCTTTATGTAAATGTAAAACGCTAAACCGGAAGTCGCCTTCCTGGTTTTCAGAATGGTTCCAAAGATCGATATCAGGTATCTATTCGAAAAATCCGTTCCAAAAATACCCATATTGATTAGGTTATTAAAAACTCAGCATTTGCCACAAAAAATGGGGTGGCGACAACCGACCATGTTTGGGTGCCGACCAACCGATTTTAGTAACCTTTTTGAAAACTGAACAAAAAAAATGTGGCGAACTTTTCGGTTCCATTCAATGTTGAATCACAAAATAAAATAAATTCACATCGTAAGTATTCAATGCGCATACTTTTTCGAGCGATTTACTTTTTTCTATAACACTAAGCAAATCATCATAAAAACCTGTTTTAATCCACCTAATGGTGTAACTGTGCCTTTCTCATTTATTCAATAGCAAGTTATATTCAATATATTTGTGAAAATGTCTATTACATTGTTATTACACTGTGCACATATTTACAAGCGCACGAGTGCCACGAACCTGATGAGCAACATGTTGACGATGACGTCCTTGGAACAAAAAATATAATATTTAAGTGAATAAATCAGCGTGAATTAAATGTTGTCTTCGTATAACAGATTTTGGAATGCAGTGGGAGGGGAAAGGGATTATACCTGTAAAAGAGAATGTGAGAGAGGCTTAGTTGGTGGAAATTTAAATTCCTATGTAACCGTAGTAACTCCGGAATCAAAAGTCAGATCTGAATGAAATTCAATAGCAGTCAATCGGTGTATTGTATTTATCATTTGAAATCAAGTTTGTAAAAATCAGTCAAGAATTTGCTGAGAAATAGGTGTGATATTATCATACGAACTTTGATAGTTACCCGAGAGTATCAAGAACCGTCATAGGTGGCCAATATTTTTTTTGTTTTGATTGTAAAGGTTTTAACCTTAGGGTCATTCGCCTCTTTGTCGGGTTGGAGAAATCTCTTTAGAGAAATCTCTAACCCTATGTGCGGGGTTGGGAATTGAACCCAGGTGAGCTGGGTACAAGGCAATCGATTTACCAACTACGCTATCTCCACCCCCCCAAGTGGTGGCCAATATGGCCAAAACTACTTTGATTGGTCTTTAGGGCCCACTAATCCAAGTAATGTTAAATCCGTTTCAATATGTATTGCATCATTTGGACATCTTCATGTTGCAAGTTTATATAGGAATTTGCTCTGTGGCTGCAGTCTTCAGTCCATAATTCCGGAACCGGAAGTAAGTTCAACAAAAAATACAATAGCAGTTTGTGGGAGCCTTAGAACCGTTTATTTTAATCTAAGTTTGTGCAAATTGGTTCAGCCATCTATGAGTAAATTGAGCGGCTTTATTTGATACACACATGTACTCACAGACATTTTGCGGTCTCGACGATTTGAATCTAATAGTATGTGACACTTGGCCCTCTGGGACTCAAATGACAGGTCGATTTTTGAAGTGATTTCCTAATATGTATATAAGAAAGCCAAAAATCATTTATATTTCCAAACCAAACTAATTTGATATCTGTATTGCAGAGTAGATTGGTTTCGTAATGACGTATTCGATAGGTCGATTGATTTGAGGTATTAACTAATGTTCGTGAAGTCTTTGTTCAGGTTGTAGCTTCGCCAAACGGTTGACTGCTCATCATTTTAGTTTAGCTGTGTTAATATTTTTTCAAAAACATGGTAAGCATGTTTGGTTTTATTCAAGATGATGCTGTTCGAATAGTACTTCTAACATTGATAGTATTAATTAAGCAAAAATTATTAGCTGACAATTAACTAACATATATATTTTCGAAATCTGAACGGATCTGATTTTTTCAGATTTGGACGAATCTGAAAGCTGACAAGTCCATACAAGTAATAAATAATGTTATAACTAGTGTATTAGGAAAAGATTCAAGAGTTAAAATAACTCATTTGCTCCTTTTACAAACTGGCAGTCTAGAAATGGACGAAAGCAAACAGAACAAAATCGAATATGATTTTTAATTATTCGAGTTGTTTGAAACACCCAAAGAACATCAATTTGAAAGAACAATGTGAACAATGGACTAGTTAGCTATGAACGTGTGTGGCAAAGATCTATTTTGCGGAGAGTACAGTCGCAATGAGACGAGATGGTATTTATGGAACATTGTTGTCATGTTGTTGTACCATTACATTGTACGATTGATAGATTATAGTGAAGACCCACTTTTATCAGCCCACGATTTTATCAGCCTCATATGAAAATTGATAGTTGGTAGTTTGATGAGCTCTAGCAGACGTACCAAGTCGAATTCGAGTAAATTTTTTCTTGAGCAAAGAAAAGATCCTTAATATGAAAAAAACCCAAAATTTAATTTTTTTTTTGAATTTTGCGCTGTCTGACCCTATTAAGCGAAATTTGTACTAAATAATCGTAAAGGGTTATGAAGCTATATCTAGGGACTAAAGAAGAATATGTTAAGAGCATCGGTTTGTTAAAAAGAAAGAAAAATATATGTCCCGATTTTGTCAATATCACCGTTTTAACAGATGTAGAAAGAGATGGTGTGAGGGGAAGCTGAGAGGGGGCTGATGGAGTATGCAGCACCCAACCGCATATTATACCCACCATTTGAGATTTGGTTTATGAAAATCGGTTCAGTCATCACCGAGAAATCGATGTGACTAATTCTGGAATACGTCCAGAACCCGAAAATTCCGAAACTATCGATAGTGGACATTATATTCAAAGAATTTTTGATTGGCCATCAGTGATGTAGTCTTCTAAATAGAGATGATGTTATCTAGACTTGCAAATAGAAATAGATTTTTAACCTTTGAAGTATTACGATTGTACCGGTTTATATGGGAAATTTCTATGTGGTCGCTATAAACAACCTGTAACTCCGGAACCAAATGTCAGATACGAATGAAATTCAATAACAGTTCATGGGAGTATTGTATCTTTCATTTGAAACCAAGTTTATAAAAACCGGTCAAAAATTCTCTGAGAAAAAAGGTGTAAGATTAACTTACGAACTTGGAAAGTACCTGGTGGCATCAAGAACCGTCATAGGTGGCCAATGTGGTCAAAGCTGCTTAGAATGATCATTAGTGATCTAGACCCGCAAATCCAAGTTATTTTGCACCCTAGACTGGAATACTGCAATTCTGCTTCGAAAAATGCAGCAAATTCTTTGACATTTTCGAACTCACATCTGGCAGAAAAGTTAAGTGCCCAAGTAAGTTTTGTGTCAAGAATTACCCCAACGTGCTTAACTTGATCTACGACAATAATTTCAGAGTCAAAGAACTGCAATGGACGAGCTCCGGTTGTAATTCTTCGTTGCTTGGAACACACCATTGATGTTTTATTTGGATTACCTGATTATCCAAAACGAAAACACCATTGCTCCACAAAAGACATTAGGCTTGTTGCATCAAATAAAAAAAGTGTGATCATTCAAATGCCGGTGATCATTATATAATTATCATCGGCGAAACCATATGTCGGAAACCTAAGCTCATTAAGTTTCCTCAACAAGCCATCGGCAACAATGTTCCATAGATGTGATGACAGCACACCACCTTGAGGACATCCGCACACACTCAATTTCCTTATCTCGCAATAATCATTTGAATGTTTTAATATGTAAAAATCGGGTATAAAAAGCAACGTGAAAAATTGGGCTAAAGAAAATTACTTTGTAAGAACCGGATAATATTGTATGCGATTTTTATACGGAAAGTCTGAGTTTAATGCTTGAAATTTTCATTCTATTCTTACATTCTAACAACACGATCTCATCTTGTTACTTTTATTTTCAGTCGGTACAAAATTTGAATTCCTGTATTGCGTCAGTGCACTGTCCTTTTACATAGTATAAACACCAGACATCACCCTCTAGTGTACTTGGCAAAAAATCGATTTACTGAAATCGATATAGCCGCGAAGATAGTTTTCGTATTTGCGTTAGTAACAATGTTTTGGCACAGAACGCAATCCAGTAAACTGCAATATTTTTGACAAACGTACAATAAACAATAAAAACACGTAAAAGAAGAAGTGTTGAAGTAAATAGGGCGAAAAGCAATAAAACATCGTTTTTTTCTGAGATACAACCTAATTTGCCGACTAAATAAATGAGCTCGGATCGAGGACTTCGGTGAGATGAAGATACTTATACAGTAGCAATAGGACTAATAGCTGCGATTTTTCCCAATCGCATTAGTCAATCGATTATATAAGCATCTGTCAATGTTTGTTTACACTTTTCGCTCTTAGGTTAAGTTTACACGATGAACCTAATGATTCAACCAAGAACAAAATTTTAGTCACTTTCTATGGTTATCAATTAATGTACAAGTAAGTTTGAAAACGTGGCGACGATACAGCGAGCAGATATAAATAGGTAATCACGGGGAGCGACTAAAATGTTGCTACTGGTTGAATCTGTAAGTCAATAAGTTGAGTTTTTCGTTTCGATTCCGTGCACTCTGTATGTGAAATTATGGTAAAGCAAATCTGAAATCAAACAGACAATACAGCATTCTTCAAGAGGCCAAACATGTTTATTTGTTGTATCAACACCAACAGACCCCTTAGCCCCAGTGGTGGTTCATAGCCTAGTTACACTTAAGGGCAGACAAAAAATTTTTATTTTCAAGCGTATTTCTAGTCTAGTGGAAGTCGAATCCTGTGGCAACTTTGTTGAAAACTCGCTGGAGTCCGGTCACAGCGCTGTGGCGACCGTAGTTGGTTCTTTTAAAAGGTAGTCGCTGAAACTGTGTATCGGTCTTGGTCGTAATAAATGAAATTTCTTTAGGAGTCTCTGCGCAATGTTTTCCGTGGCGTGGCGGCTGATCACAGAATTGGTGAGCGAATGTTCACCATGGAATGATTTGCATTGGATGGGCAGACAGCAAGAGAATGGTTTTGTTAGACGCGATATCACTACACGAACACCATTGCAAATACTTTGGAAGAAGGCTTGCAGCTAAAACTGCATAAATCTCTAAAAAAGCCTTGAATCCCTCAAAAGTCATTGAGATATAATAGGCAATAATATTGTGCTTCTTCATGATTTTTTGCAGAATTTTTAAATTAATTTTTGAAAAGTTACTAAAATTATTCTGTGATCGTTTTTTTGGTCAAGTCTCCTCACTGCGGGAAGACTTTACCAAGGCGTGGGGAGTCTTGACCAAGAGAATTTTGAAAAATAATAACAAAAAATAATGACATAAAACATACTGTAGTTATTTTTTGCCATATTATCGATATAGTTAGATAGCAGTAAAAAAAATAAAAGGGTTGCATTTGATAAATTTAGATTTTTTTAATGCATTTCTTTTTAAGGATTAACTGTACTGCTTGCATTGCATGTTCACACGTCATGAAATCAGTCCTACTATTGCTAACTTTGTTTACTAATACTAAGATATAAAGACTTATGTTTGAGGTGGGATTTTTTTTATCGCGTGATTAACATTAACAGCAGATACCATAGCATAATAAATATCAGGAATTTTGTATCTTTCTTCAGTTAATTGCCACTTGGTCAAGTCTCTCCATAAAATCTTGGTTAAGTCTCCCCAACATTAGTAATTGCGTTCAATGTCATGCAAATTCCAGTAATAACTTTTCCAATGTTCCAATTTATGTAAAATTATTTCACTGCTTCACAAGGATTAAGATTGTATAGTAGTACATTAATGCTAATTAGTAGTCGAGTGGATATGTCCATACAAAGTGTGACAAAAAATTACATCATTTAGTGCAAATTTATTAATCACGTAATATTTTCTGTAAGCAAAGGATTTTTTATTCCAAACTTTTAAAATTACCTTAAGGGATCGAAACAAATATAAAAATCTTTTAGAAAAAAATTTAAGAATCGAATAGACGACGCCATAGCCAAAAATAGAATTTGGTCAAGTCTCCCCATGGTCCACTACTGCGGGTATTATAATTAAAAATGCCAATTTCTTCTTATTATTACATGTGTTGTTCGATAACGCTAGAATTAGTAGGCGGTGCTAGGTCATGTATCCTTACTTCATTAGCGCCATTGGCTGTATACATCTACTGGGTTGCTGCATAAAACGTCATTCGACATTCACCAACGTTTCTCATGCTGTTCTGCGAAGCAAATGATTCTGTTCGGATAATAGTTTTGAACATCATCTTCAACAATTGCTCCTCTTCACGATTAAACGGTCTTACGAGACATTAGAAAGATCAATAGCAACACCGTTTGCCCGCAATAGGAAATAAACTGGCTTTGCATTGTCACTCATTTTAGTTCAGCTATCCACCGTAGCTGTAAAATCATACTATTGCAATCAGACAAAGCGACGCACGGGTAGATTTGCTTACTTCTACCGTTATAGTGATTTCCTAAAATTGTTTCCTGCATTCATTAGCTAAAAATAATTGACACGTATTTTTTGTTTTGGCTGAATATGATATTTATTTTTCAAGTCATAAGTTTTTGAACTTTTGAAGTTATTAAAATTGAACATTTTTCAATCACTGATAACTCGGAATCGATTCGATATATGAAAAAAATGTTTAAATTTTTTTTTCGACTTTTTTGCGGTATTTTAGCTCTCAAAAGGCAAGCCCAAATTGTGACTTCAAGAAGCATCGGACCTAGTGAAATTAGAAAGTTTTTTTTTATCGTTTTCACAGTGAGCCCGGGAACGCTCGAATATTAATAGTTCTAATTACAAGTTCGTTCAAACTAGCGATTTGTTACCAGTCGGACCTCTTAGACCCCTTATCTTTTTTAAGGGTTAATTGACCAAGACTTTTTTCTCTAGACCTGTGTACTTTTTAACCCTCAAAAGGCAAGCTATAATTGTGACTTCAAGAAGCATCGCTCCTAAGACCCAATGAAATGAAAAGCCTCTTTTTTGTCGTTTTTCAGAAGAGAGAGAATCGAAAGCCCGAAAACGCTCGATCATTCGTATTTAAAATAACAGGTTCTTTGAAACTAGAAAACTGTAACTAGTCGGGCCTCTGAGACCCTTTGCCTTTTTGAAGGTTAAATACTGCACGTATCAAGATGAAACTTTCATCACGCGTATTTTACAAACAACTCGTCAAAACATTCTAAAACCGAGCACAAAAAGCCCCGCAACAGAATCAATAAAAAATGTCCAGATTTTGAGTAAAACAGACTTGAGTGGCAAAAATGTGATCAAGTGCTTTTTTCCATATAAATTACACTAGTTTACAAAATAAAAATCTGAACTTCAATATTCGAACACCATTTCTGATGTAAAATTGCGTGCTGAATCCGAAAATGAGGTCCAAAACTTTTACAGTATAACAGTTTTCGAGTTACAGTGAAAAAATGAATTTTACCTTCAAAATTAAAATTACGTTTATTAAAATCTAAATATCTTCGGTTTTAGTGCATCGATATGAAATATTATTGTGGTGAATTAAAGGAAACTGAATGCACTTTCGACCGTTAGAATATTTTGATTTAGTGCGACTACTGGTTCTGACGTTATTTACGAATCTATTGAACTTTTTCTTAATTTTTCGTAATTTTTTGAAGAAAAATTAGCGTGTGGTTAATATTAAAGCCTGCTAATAACGAATGAAAATAAGCACTTGTTAGTTTGATGAAAATTACGATTTTTTTTTGTAAAATGGCAATTTTTGAGTTTCTCTAGGTCAACGTCTCGATTCCAATTTTTTCTAGGGCTTGTTTTTTTTAATTCGTTTATTTGACACGGCTCATAGCGGTAACTTAACGGAGCCGTGGATCTTTTATGTGTTTACAATATGTAAAAAATTAAAATAAAACAAATATTATTGATTGTCCGTTGGATCTCGTGCGCGCAACTTTTCATTGCGAACGGAGACCTTCTTTCGCGGCTCGCCTACTGCGTCATGGGGACCATTTAATTCTCTCCTGTCCTCCACATCAAGGTCAACATCGTTAAAAGTGCCTTGGTGCTCGCGACCAGATGTTCTTTCCTGCTTCTTGCACTTACGGGTGACCAATGTAAATCCGTCGTCATTGCTTCATCACCGATGTTGCTTACAGTGGTTTCTGGGGCGCTGGATGCTGCTTTGGCAGTTGTCAATATGGACTGAACAGCTGCCACAAATTTGGCAACCGTTTGTGGTTCAGGTATTGGTATTGAAAACTCTTTTTTGGGTTGGTTCACCGTGGATTCGTTGGCAATCGGTAGAGATGCATTCTCCTCTGTACTTGCACGTGGGAGTTTGCCCCCCATGAGTGCATAACGTAGTTTGATTAATAGTAGCTTCGTGGGTTTTGAGTTTTATAGTCAAGTGGGAGGGGATAGGCTTTTCGATCCGCATCCTCACCACAAGAACACCGTTAGGTGTATCTGGGAAGAAATTTCTCCACATATCACGTGTAACTGATTCTACTTCGCCGTATTGCGACATGTATTTTGCGATTAGATCAGGAGGGGTACGTGGTGATAGGTCATGTAACTTTACATCTACATAGTCTTTTTCTATATACTCGGGAATCTTAATTCCAACTTTATCACTTTGAGCCACGTGCTTTAAGTTGTTCTGCAAAACGAAACGTTAAGCTTGTGCTAACGTGTTGAATGATATGAGTACGACATTACGAAGATGATGATACTGTGGACACATAACCTCCTTGAGCTTAAGCTGCATCTTCACCTTCAGCAGGTATTCCACTTCACGAAAACTCAATCTTATTGAACAGAATTTAAAGTCAATGACCGCTGCGTTGGGTCGGAGCAGAGATTTTTCGTCAACTTTACTCATGATGGCAAGAATAAATTAAAAGTTTCCTTTGTTCTCGAGACAATGCACACTAGATCGAGAGGTTGCTAGTTTTTGTTCACTTGGTTCGATTGTACGTCTGACTTGGGCAGAAGTAGAAAGCAGACTGTTCTAGGGCTTGTTTAAAAATATATGAGGGACTCTCTGTCAGATTTCTGGTTAATAAGTAAATAGAAGAATTTTGAGAGGAAATAATTTGAACTCGTTTATCCAAATGATTAAAGACTTCTGATAACAAAAATTTCAGGCTCAGTGGAGTAATGCCATCAAAAACTTGGCATTAAAAAATACGCATAATATTTACATGTGTCATACAGAATCGTACATATACAAAATACGTTGTGAACTGCACGCTCCACAATGCCTTTATACACACATCGGAAGCTTATGACAGCGCAAAATGCTAAATTCGAGCACTAGCTTCACGAATGATGACTAATCAACCTATTTCGTCACGTTTTGTTCTACTAACAATTTATTTTACGTTATTAAAACCTCTAGAATTTTGTAATTTGAAATTATATTGGATTCACATTGGCTTCTACGATGTATCGATTTTACTGTACTGGTTCACAAAACTTCAACATACTACAATATATTACGTAAAACATCTAAGTGCAACTACAAAATATTCTACGTTCTTCAAATCATTCTTACGTTCAGATTTGGAGATTTTAAACCTTGTCTTGCTCGATGTCCTACATAATTTCAAAACACGAACTGCTAGATGTTCTAGGAAGAAACACAAAATAAAAGTTTTACAATTTACTAATTTTATAATCCTTGACGTATGTAGTATCACATATTTCTACGGATTCGCATACTTTGTATTACCATTGTACAGAACCCAGTTGAGTAGCTAGCGTTTCAAAATACGAATTTTATAACGTGTGCGGGTTTGGTTTACAACGAATTTTGTATCATAAGAGTGTTATTTTATGTAATGCACTTGTAAATATTGCATACCAATCATTCGATAACTTATAATTTCATTGAGCCTAAAATTATTGTTATCAGAAGTCTTTAATCATTTGGATAAACGAGTTCGAATATTACCCCACATTAAATTCTTTCAAAATTCTTCCATTTACTTGTTTAACAGAATTCTGATAGCGAGTCCCTCATATATTATTAAACCAACCCTAGAAAAAATTGGAATCGAGACTTTTCAATAACTTGATTTAGAGAAACACAAAAATTGCCATTTTACAAAAAATTCAATAACTTTCGCAATTTTCATCGGATTCAAACTAACAAGTGCTGATTATTAGCAGGCTTTAATTTCCCATGAAAATATAATTTTTAGGTTTGCTTATATTGCCGAAAATATTAACCACACGCTCATTTTTCTTCAAAAAATGACGAAAAATTAAGAAAAAGTTCAATAGATTCGTAAATAACGTCAGAACCAGTAGTCGCACTAAATCAAAATGTTCTAATGATCGAAAGTGCATTCAATTACCTTTACTTCAACATAATAATATTTCATATCGATGCAGTACAACCGAAGATATTTGGATTTTACTAAACGTACTCTAAAGGTAAAATTCATTTTTTCACTGTAACTCGAAAACTGTTCTACTGTAATTTTTTTGGACCTCATTTTCGGATTCAGCACACGATTTTACATTGAAAATGACCACTAGCTTATCCAGTTCAGGAATGCTGTAAACTAGTGTTATCGAAAAATCCTATACAAATATCAAGGACATTGTACCGGTAGCTAAACTTGATCGGTTAAGCTCAAAATTACACCAGACACTCCTGTTGGAAACTTTCTGATTCTGAGCTTGACTAGGCGTTTGCTGAGGAACTCAAATTGTGTCTCCGTTGTTGGAGCTAGCTTAGTCCTCGCACCAAGCTAGTGTCGCATACTGATGAGACAAAGTCAAAACGTAAATTCCATAATTAATAAGTTTAGAGCGTCTCTTGACGACCTAACTCATCTACCGCAGGAGACTGGATGATTTGTAACTTTCCCACGACTAAACTTATTGTTGGATCCGAAAGTAAATCAAAATGCCTTGTACGCATCTCATCTGGGCTCGATTCCCGAACCCGCACATATGGTTCGAGATTTTTCTAAAGGTGTTTTTCTAGCCCGCAAAAAAGAGGCAACTGTAAGATTATAACCTCTATAATCGAAATAAAAAAATCTTTAAACAGTAGGCACATGCTAAAACATCGCGAATTGTGAACACAATTAGTGCTATAGGAAAGATCTTATCACACTGGTACAAAAACTTACAATCTTTTCGTCTCTCAATGTTGAATCCAAGGTTCGTGTCATTCACCCTTTGGTAAAACTTTTACTAATTTTATATATTATCCTGTAGATTAAAGTTAAAATGTAAATTAAGCCTCTTGGAAGCTGAATACTGACATTTCGTGCTTCAAAATTATTTACTTGTGGTTAGAATATAATCTTTAAAAAAAGAACTGCCATCGCGAGACTGTACGGTGTGACGTCATTTTGCGATCGGAAAGATTTCACTTCCCCCCGAGCGTGACCGCTTTTTGTCCTATTGACTATACTGCCTGTTGGAGTGATTATAGCAAGCCCCTTTCATAGACATATATAGCACTCACCAAGCTCACCGTCAACCGCTTAATGGTGCCGTACCGTCTGAGATCCGCGACTAGTGTGGCGAATGCATTTGCCTTTGCCACGCGCAAGCCATTCTAGCGTAAATTCGAGGAATCTGAAGGTGCTCATAGATTATGAGTAATTACAATGTTATTTCATTGTAACACTTTTGTTTTCGACGGGATGATGCTGCGATAAGCCGAACTGTATCCCAGCGGGTTATTGTTGCTTACATCAAGGTGTAAATGTTTTATTGAATTTAATGTTTGATTCAATAGTTGGTGTACCTACATGAAAATATAGTCTCTACCGAATGAATCATCACAATATAATGATTCCGTTAGATTAAAAAAATACGAAACACACAAATTAAAATCGAGTTCCAAATTAGCTCAAAACAGTTTGCAACGCATTTCATCTCTCCAAAGTTCAAGTGTTCGTTGCTTTATTTACAAAGCAAACTTCATAATTACATGCTCACTTCTTTTTATCCGTAGACTTTACAAACTTTTGTTGCTGTTTCGTCTGCTTTCCTCTGGCTCTCTTGCTCTATAGAATCGTGTTTGAGTCCAGAACAGACACTGAACTACGCTCTGGATGAAGTTTTTTTTATGTGTATAAAACTTTACACTACACCAACAATCGCATAAAAGATTTCTTTCTTTCGGTTCAGTTTTGATTTTTACTCTACTCCTTGCTCCGATCTTCGCAACTTCAATCCTCACATGCTGCTGCTGTTGCTCCGTCTGGCCGGGCATATTAACGATGAGGCAGCATTTGCGTGATACACGAACGAAAGGCACACAAGTGTCTCAAACTTTGACTCTGGCTTCCCTTTACTCAAATAATAATCTCATCTTCGATCGTTCTTTCACTGCCTGACTGCCTCTGGCTGGCTGTTGGCTGGCTGACGGGATTTGATGCAGTTCCTTTTGGGCTCCGTACATTGAAAAACGAGTTTTTCCTTCCCTTCGCCCGCACTCACCACCTTGGGCCGGCCAAGAAGGGCTTCTATCGTTGAGAAAAGAACTTTAGCTCAAGTCCCGTCGCGTCCCGTCCCGTCGGGCACGAAGACGAAAGAAGAGACAAGATGCCCGTAGAAAGGTACAACGAACCCTAACGCGTACATCACGCGCCACACTATATAGGCACAAGGGAGTGGAGTCTTTGTGAATCGACGAAAAAGTGGCTGGATTAATCCTGGACGCGCTGCTGGTTTATACGGATGGGGCCACTGCAATTAAGCTTTTCGGATGATTGTGGGTTTGGACTAGGATTGAACACGGTGGTTTGAATAATATAGGGGAATTGGTGCCTGGGCCGGTAGAGTTCAATTAGGTGGTACCGTAATTTGGAACAAAATCATCAACATTTAAGTTTTAGTCCAGCCAACGTTCAATCTCAGTAATCATTCAACTTTCGGGCAATTTAGACTAATTAATTGAATGAGTAGCTACGAGAACACTCTTCAGGTCAATACTCTTGCCTAACCATCTCATCTGATGGGTGTGTACCCCGTTACGTTGTTAGGCAGACAGACGTTAGGCATAATGGACCTTACAGACTGTCCCAGAAAGTATGAACACAGTCAGAAACCGTTGCCAATTCGCAAAAATTGACAATTTGTTAATTTTTATTGCTGCGTGCTGTTGTTTACTTTCATCTCTTTTTTCTTTGTTTATCTGAACCCTAGATATCATACATACCATCAACACATGGACTGGAACTAAAGGCTTTTCTTCGCTTCCGAAAGAAATCGTGACAACAGATTTTCACCTCAAAAAATCTTTACGATCTCGGCTGGGATTGAACCCAGACCCATTGGGTGAGTGGCGGTCACGCTTACCATTCAACCACCGGCGCAGTCACCTAGCAACAATTGAGGTTTTATGGCACTCTTGAAGCTCTTCTTAAAACTTATAATGCACTTGCAGTTTACTATAAAACTAGAAATGCTACCTAGGTCTGGTCTCTTAGTACTTGTGTGATGGCTTAATCGTTCCCATTAGTTTGTTTCAAAATGTGTGAACTTTCAGCTAAACAATGGTGGAATTTTGTTCACAAACGGTGTACACAGTGTCACTTTGAAAGGAAGGAGTGACTTTGAAAAGAACTTCTATCCTCAGGACCCCAGCATTATTTGAAACGTAAAAATGACTGACAACAGTATAATTTCATGACATCAACGTACCGTAAACCGGGGCGACATTGATCACTTTTTAAAGTAATCATTACATATTTTTAGACGCAACAATTTTTTTTCAAGTTTAATATTTTTAAACCATGTACTGATCTATGGAGAACAAGATTGAATGATTTTACCTAAAATTGTCCGCTTACAGCTATTTTTCCAAAAATGATTTCAAGTTTAAGTTCGTTTTCGTATTCCACGTTGACTTTGATAACCTGCATGTTCACCACATTAAGTTTTTGATGTCAATGTTTTTCATTCAAATGTTTGTTTAAACTAATTCTGGAAAGATACTCATTGTTAAATAGATGTTAATTGGTATTATACAAAGTATTTCAATATGCTGTAAAATTCGAGTAACCAAAATTCCTATAATTTATGTCCAACTAGTATAAAAGATTCTGAAAACCTTTAAAATTGTAAAAATTGGTTTATTTCATTGCTTTATCAATGTACAAAAAGTTTCGTCCATTTTAACACGTTGGAATATTGAACAATAAAAAATGTTGCGAATTTTAGCTTAAAATAATATGAAATAATTGACAACTAGTTTCACAAAAAAAGCATTTAAAATAAACAAACTCTTAAAACTAAATTTAGAACATCCCAATCTAAAGGAAAATAAAAACTCGCTTGTAATTTATTACTCTTGCTCGAATCTGAGATTAATTTGTTTTATAAAAAATAGACACTTTACGAAGCTTCGTAAAAATAAGGGAAAGTCAAATTTCGGTTTTTTGTAGTTTTTGTACCCAAAAACCGAACAATATACTCAAAAAGTATAATAAATCAGTATTTTATAAGTTTAAAGAAAAAATCATTTTAAATAAAAATAATTCGGTCGACTATTCTGGTTTAATAAGCGATCTACGGAAAAAGTTTCGAGTGATCAAAGTCACCCCGGTTTACGGTACTAAGTTAGTTTACCGTTTTTAATATTCAGTAGAACAACAATATACGTAAAAGTTTCAAACGAGGCATTTCAATGTAAGTTCCCACTATTTTCCTATAAGCATTTCAACTAATTGAGAAAAGTCGGCTTTGATAGAACTGTTTCGAGCAGCTTATTAGAATATTCACATCTAAGTTTTTGAAATGGTTTGAAACTATGTGTGTAGAATTCATGTTTTCACAAGAGCTCATTACCGGACAAAACGCCCCACTAGATTCTAGCTGATATGCCCCATTATTATCACAACTGTAAAGTAACTGTTGAGCAAATTACGAGCTTTAAATAACAATATGGGCATACCATCCTTTTGTTGTGAAGCATATTACACTGAAGCTGGGGGCATTCTGCCCTGGGTGTGCGAAGGAACTAGATGTTGACCATCTTTGAAAAATGTGCAATAATGATTTTATTTGCATACTTTTGACAAAAAATTAAGTAGGAATTATTTTCTAATTAATATTGCAATAAATTAGACTAGTTGCTCCGGAGATCTTAGTGCCCAACCTTGAAATATAGTGATTTCTGCTTAAGGGAGGCATATTAAACCAGTTTACCCTACGTGGGAAAGTAGTGCGAAAATCTATCAGGAAGTTCGGTGAGGATTACATGTTTGGGATAAACCGAAAACGGATCAACAAACGATTTTAATCCACCTAACAGTGTGATGAGACATTTCCTATAACTCTTATAACTCTCTTCGGATATTATATCATTTGAGAACATTTATAACTTGATGCTTCGCGATGTTTTTGATAACACATACTACATGGGAAAGTGACAGGACTTAGAGAATCGCTCAAATCAGCATAGGACAACATCAGTGCTACAAATCTCAAACCAAATCAACGGGAAAGCGAAAAAATGGCCCACAAGATAGACATACAAACGAATTATTGATAATGCTCTGTTAATAAAATACCTAAATTCCTCAATCAATGCATTATGGTGGGAAAACTGAATTTTCCTAAAGGGGTTATATATTGTGCTGAGCCAAAAAAATTGAATTTTTTTTTTTTTTTTGAATCAATTTGAAGTTTATACTTTACTCAAATTTCCAACGCGACTGAGAACTAAGAATTTAAATCGCAGCTCCTGATATCACGCTATCTCTGAAGTGCATGCGTGCATAGTTCCAAATTTTACATCGACATCGACTTTTTCTAAAGGTGACTTCCCAGTAGTATCCTTGCTTTGAATTATTATCGCTTATCCTAATGCCAAAGAACAAATGAAATCCTCTCGAAACCGAACCGTTTGGGAAAATCATCATCATTACTGGAATTTTCATTTTTACGAAACTTTTCGATAACCTTCCGTCACTTGCGTTAATGCACTGGGTGCACAATGCTCTGAAAATCTTAAGGTCTTAAGGTGAAGAAGTGAAATCTTCTTAAGGTGGAAGCCAGTAACGCACGCTTGTTGCTAGGCACCGACTCTTTTGTTTACATGGAGAAAAAATGGAATTCGAAGTGAAAATTCAAACGCACAAATGAGAGTTTTCACACATTTTTCTTCGGTCATCTGCACAGTGGCAGAAAATTTGAAGTTTTGTTAGTAAACGATTAAAGTTTCGCGGGTACTTTTGCAGTGGTGTGTGATTAAAGTGCATTTGAAAATGTGCTATAAAATTGAGAAGAAGAAAAATAAGAGTGTTTCGAAAAGAAACCCCAAGTGAAGAGGAGTGGTATTTTCGCACAAAATAAGAACTACAGATGGCTTTCCGTCAAAAACTCGGGTTGATTGTATAGGAAAATGTTCTAGCTTCCTCAAGTATCAGTTTCGTAGAACACCGGCAAGGTTAGTGTGTTGAAAAACGTATTTTTATATTTGCTCATGTCAGATGCATGGTTAGGCAGGCTGGAGGGGTGTATGTGGCGTAGGAGCTATGTTATGGCTCGCTTGTATAATGTCCTTTAGGCACCAGCGGGTCTAATTCAGAGCCATTTGCCCGGCGAGTTAAATCCGTAAAGAATACTAAAAATAAACTTTTATTCCACAATTTTCAGCGCAGCAATTCGAGAGATCGTGCTCACCGCAGACCGACGGTCTCTATTTACGAATTGGAATAAGTTCGTCAAATTTTGGAAGAAGTCGATAAAATAACCCCTTGAAAACTACCAAAAAATTGTTGTAGTTCGATGCAATAAAAAATCCCCAAAAATGGAATGTACCTAATAATGTGGGACACAGTGAATAATACATACAATAAAGACCCATTTTTATCAATCTCATGGTGTATTTTAGGCTGCCAAAATGGGGACATTGACTAAATCGGGCAATTTCCTTTTTCTTTATAATAATCTGAAGCTGTTAAAATATTCTTCCAGTCCCTTGATGTAGTCTGATAACTATTTCTGATTATTTAAAATAGATAGAGATAGAGAAAATTTCTTTTAAAGGGGTTTTCTAGCGTAAAATTTAAAAAATATGAACTTTTTATTTTTGCATATTTCTTCATGATAAGGAAATCATGCTCAAGAAAGGATGTACTCGAATTCAGTCTTGTTCGTCTGTTGATTTTTCATTACGATCACTTTAGAAATATTTTCAGAAATGCTTTCAGATATTTTGATGGAGAGCCCATCAAACATATGTTCATATGTGGCTGATAAAATCGGGTTTTCAATGTTTTTTAATAGATATTCAGTATTCGAAGAAGTTTCTTGTAAACGAGTGCAGAACGACTTTGCTTCTACTTAATTGAAGTCGGCTGCGTAGCCAGAAATTCAGATTGGTGGGGGTTTGGTAAAATTGTACTTACTTTCCAAACGGCATAATTCCGAAACCGTAATTTTTGAAGTTTTAAAACTATGCAGAATTAATTTTTCAGAAAAAAATAACAGAGTTCGTGTCTTTAGCGAATTTGTTGAGACTTTATTGTAGACATGAATATTAACCCGAGTAAATTCGCCATAAATACTTCTTGGACGATATAACGTCAAAAATATTTTATCAAATGATTCGCTGTTTAACGTTTGTAAAACTCACCGAAGATACTAAACCTCCGAAATTGGCGGTTTCAAAATGATGCTATCTTGACCTTAAATTACTGTTTTTGAACATTTATCTGAGCTATTCATATAATTGGTCATACAACAAAAATCAAATGCTCATCAAAATCGATCAGGAGCTGCTAGAGTCGAATGGAAAACGCCATTTTTCATAAATTTCTCTCTACATTCGGAAAGTGTTATACTCGTTATTAATCATATTACGTTTTCATCTCAATTCGACGCATTCCAAAAATAAAAACCTGTTTTAATCCACCTAGTGGTGCAATTGTGCCTCTCACATTTGTCCAGACCACGATTCCATGGCTGGTTATGTTCAATACAATGCATTGCAATGGCGGAAATG